>NW_024664058.1:0-353 GCF_008729295.1 Plectropomus leopardus | reverse complement strand
TATTGTCAACATAAATGCTGAATCACAAAAAGACACACATTTGAAATGAAATGACACTTTATTGAAAAGCAAAACAAAAGTGCAAAAGAAATGAAACATTAGAGAAATTTCATCTGATATTAACTTACTTAACCAACACAAGAATTGATTTTGATCATCGCTGTGCAATTTCTTCATGCAGGGTTCCCTCACAATTTAACTGACAACATTTCAAAACTTTTCATGACCCATAATAATAATAACATTAATCAAAATGTCTTGCCCGACTTGCCTGGCATTTTTGTAAAATATCAGATTCAAATTCTAAAATGTAATTTCAGCTAGCTGGCGTACATAAAGGGAGAGACGTAAGA
>NW_024664057.1:0-316 GCF_008729295.1 Plectropomus leopardus | reverse complement strand
CTCTATTCTCTAGACATTTACCTTGGTTTTTTTTTGGTTTTTTTTTTTAATCTAAGTCTATTAACTTCTTGCAATCTGAAAAAAAACATCCATTACCAAGTTGCTTATTGCCTTTCTCCATGTTTTTGAAAGAAATCACAACAATTTGTTTACGGTTCAAAGGTTTAAATACTTGAATCTCTCTAGGTTTCTAGGGGTTAATCTATAAAAAAAAGACCTTGATTGGTATTAAAAAAAATTTAAATTAATCTTGTAGAAGTCTTAAAATTGCTAAGACAAGGGAAATAGGGTTTTATGATTTTTTCCAGTGCTGCAT
>NW_024664056.1:0-623 GCF_008729295.1 Plectropomus leopardus | reverse complement strand
AAAATTATACCAAGACGCCCCTAAGCATAGAACGTTGCAAAAACAGCCAAAAATTCCATGTTATAGCATGTTTAAAAAATGCCGAAAAAGGAGAGGTTATAGTATGGTTACAAAAGTTAAAATATGACAAGACCCAAAAACAGCTGAAAACAGCAAATTAAAAAACACTGCCAAAAACACCATGAATTGGCATGTCGAAAAAATGATTGAAAATGCAATACTGTCGTATGGCAATAAACAGCAAAATTTGAAATGTCCCAAAAAAAGCTGGAAACTGTAGAATAGCCTGCCCATGCACGCTATAGAATAGGAAGATGCAAAAACGGCCAAAAACACCATAATATGTCAATATGCCAAAAAGGCAAACTGTAGTATGGCGAAACGTGGCAAAAAATGACATGTGCCATAACCAGCTAAAAACAGCTGAAAATCGTATATTAATTATAATCGTAAGTCACACCATAACATAACTACATACTACAACATACAGACAACATACTATTGCATGATATTTTCATGCTATTTTAAACAACGTTCTATAGTAAGGTGTTCTTTATAGTATTTTGGCCAACATACTATAGTATGACTTCTCCAATTTTGGCGACATATTATGAGTTTTTATG
>NW_024664055.1:0-210 GCF_008729295.1 Plectropomus leopardus | reverse complement strand
GCAGAACCTGGATTAACAGACACAAAGGGAGGTTCAGAGAGAGATTTATCTTTTTACGTAAATCTGTATGTACAGTCATTAAATCAGACAACTTTCAAATCAAAAATAAGCTAGCGCATTGCCCTCAAGTTACTACAAGGTTTCACTTAGTCATGCAAAATTGAAAAAAAAAAAAGTCATACCATTGTCTGACGTTCAAAACTGCATAGA
>NW_024664054.1:0-322 GCF_008729295.1 Plectropomus leopardus | reverse complement strand
AAACTCTCAAAGTCAGTAAAATGGCCAAAAACAGCATAATATTGCACGTTGACAGGGTTGTTAACTCCGCAGATGCACTGCTCCATAATGACATACCCATAGACTGTTAGCTGAACACCATGCAATCTGCATTTCTCAGCTCCGGGTCTTTAGGGCTCGTACCTGCACAATGTCAGGGAGGCAGTCTTGGTTAAGCTGTGGCACCACCACCTCGCTGTGTGGTCACACTGACCGACTGGCATACGTGACCTGTCTTCGGAGGGCCCCCGCTGACTGGCCTAGCGCCGGAGTTTGGGCGGGTGGTTCCTTCGGCCAGCAGGTT
>NW_024664053.1:0-1047 GCF_008729295.1 Plectropomus leopardus | reverse complement strand
TGGCGATGGATGTTCAAAACATCAGCAGCTTTATTTCTGTTGCAGCCGCTCGATAAATTCATGAGTGAAGAAGATCTCGTCTTTTCCTCCGTCCAAACATACTGAGTGTTTTGTAGAGTGTCATGTGACTTTGTTGTTGTTCTTCTTCTTCTTTGGGTTTAATGGCGGTAGGCATCCATGAAGTTACATCACATCCACCCCCCGTTACACATCACAGAGCTGGAAAAGTGAAAAAAATGTTTCCATTGCAGTTTTGTGAAATCTGTCTTTTTCGTATCACCTGGAATAGGAGTTTTTTTTCGAAACTGACGCGTTTGCATTAGGTGTCATTTGTATTTGCAATTTCAATTTGTGCAGTTTGAGGGTTAATGGAAATCCGCCTGGTGATTGATTAAAAACTTGACCTATGAACTCAACACGTCCTAAACCTCCAAAAACAACCGGACTTTGATGGTTTGATTCTACGGATCTTTTATCGAATCAGTTTGAACTTTTTGCTTAATCTCATTTTTTGGAGAAACAAACTCGTCGCCCCAAAATGTTCAGAGAAGCCGGTCAGGTACCTGCACGCCGCAGCTCTCAGGTTTTGACCTCCAGCTCTGAGTGGAGTTCATCCCTCGTTCCTACTGCGATAACAGATATAAAAACACGTTTCCTTTGTTTCATGTGAAATCAACATGATGAACACGCACAGTTCTTAGTTTCTGCGGCACTGAAAGACTTTGAGTGTTTGGAAATGTCTGATCGCTCCTCCAAACTTTATGGCTCCCCCCCAAAATAAATAGAGTGGAATCCTCACACAAGTGGCTTTTAAAGGGTTAACATTCTGGAAAAAAAACAAACATTTGGTAGTTATGATCAGGACTGGAGTTTGTTAAAATAGTGAACAAAAGAAAGTAATAATCCATCATATCTATCTGATGGTTTGTTGATTGAACAGTGTAAGTATTTTTTAAAAACTGACATCAAAATCAAACATGCTGGAGATCAATGTCACATTCAATCCTGCAAAGAAAAAAACATTTAAAGACATATATATAAATATTT
>NW_024664052.1:0-205 GCF_008729295.1 Plectropomus leopardus | reverse complement strand
TTTTCACATGTTGTTTACCAGAAATACTGTCATACAATGGTTCAAAAATACTTTCTCAGCGGCTCTCAGACAAATAAGAGGAGGGAGGTCCCGGCCGAAAGAAACAAAAGATGGAAAGCAGCTGAGCCAGCCCACAGAGGGCCGTCAGACTCAGCGTTTTCCCCCCAACTACCTATGAAATGAAGACAAATCTAACTGATGTTAA
>NW_024664051.1:0-299 GCF_008729295.1 Plectropomus leopardus | reverse complement strand
CCAGGACCTGCCGGGCCGGCACCCACGATCTCTCCTCCGGGCCGTATCCCTCCCAGTCCACCAGGTACTGCAGGCCCCTCCCACGGCGACGTGAGCGAAGCAGACGACGGACGGTGAACGCTGGGGCCCCATCGATGATCCGGGGAGGCGGAGGTGGCTGGGAGACGGGCTGAAGAGGGCTCTCTCTGACCGGCTTGATCCGGGAGACGTGAAACGTGGGGTGTATCCACATCGAGCGAGGCAACCGGAGCCGAACCGCCGAGGGATTGACGATGCGGTTGACTGGAAAAGGACCCACG
>NW_024664050.1:0-876 GCF_008729295.1 Plectropomus leopardus | reverse complement strand
AACCCTAACCCTTAAAACCTCCAGCTACAGCCTCCGCCTCCACCTGTCGGCTCTGGGAGTCTATTGCCTCAAAACCTCCACCTCAAGCTTCTGTCAGTGACCTGCAGCTGCCGCCTCCATCTGCAGATCCTGGCGGACCGCTTAAAAACAATCTTTATCTAAAGCGTCTGCCATTTACCTGCAGCTGTCGCCTCCAACTGCAGATTGTGGCAGACTGCGTTTACAAAACCTCACCATAGCCTCTGTCATTAACCTGCAGGTGCCGCCTCCACCTGCAGATCCTGGCGGACCGCTTAAAAACAATCTTTATCTAAAGCGTCTGCCATTTACCTGCAGCTGTCGCCTCCAACTGCAGATTGTGGCAGACTGCGTTTACAAAACGTCACCATAGCCTCTGTCATTAACCTGCAGCTGCCGCCTCCACCTGCAGATTCTGGCAGACCGCTGCCATAAATCTTCACCTACGGCCTCTGTCATCAAACTGCAGCTGCCGCCTCCACCTGCAGATTCTGGCAGACGGCTGCCAAAAACCACCACCTAAAGCCTCTGTCATTAACCTGCAGGTGCTGCCTCCACCTACAGATTCTGGCAGACCGCTACCAAAAAACTCCACCTGCAGTCAGACCGCTTAAAAACAACCTCCATCTAAAGTGTCAGTCATTAACCTGCAGCTGTCGTCTCCAACTGCAAAATATGGCAGACCACTTTTACAAAACCTTACCTACAGCCTCTGTCAGTAACCTCCAGCTTCCGACTCCCCTTGCAGATTCTGGCAGATCGCTGTCTCAAAACCTTCACCTAACCCTAACCCTCAAAACCTCGAGCTTCAGCCTCTGTCAGTGATGTGCAGCTGCCGCCTCCAGCTGCACATTCTGG
>NW_024664049.1:0-538 GCF_008729295.1 Plectropomus leopardus | reverse complement strand
CACCAACGCCAGCATCTTCTAATGCTCCTCTCTGGGGTATTAACTGCAAGAAGACAAAGAAGTTGTGCAACCATTGAGTCCATACAGCAGTAAAGACTCAGTGCATTGGCCGGGAATCGGACCCGGGTCTCCCGCGTGGCAGGCGAGAATTCTACCACTGAACCACCAATGCTCACATGGCAGTGACAGCCACAGCCACCACTGCTTCTTTGACGCAATCTTGTCTTCATATTCTTCCTAGGCCGAATCAGGCGGCACACGACCGATCCATTTTGTGCCCATCAAGACTGCAACGGTGCGCCAAACGTCTTCTTTCATGGGGACCTGTCGTGGTGCCACTCAAATTTCACAGTGAAATGGACAATAATAACAATATTCAAAATCACTAGTGCTCTGCAAAGAACAGGTTGCTCCATGTTACTCCATGTTACTCTTTAGAAAAATAATGCCCCAGAGCCACTCAAATTCTCACAGTGAAATGGACAACAACAACAATATTCAAAATCACTAGTGCTCAGCTCTTTACACTGTGTATTTT
>NW_024664048.1:0-278 GCF_008729295.1 Plectropomus leopardus | reverse complement strand
TAACGGGCGGCGGTTTTCAGGAGTGCAGACCGGGCTTGAGACCAGGTGCGGCGGCAGCGGCGGATGAAGTTCTCCACTGACGGGTAAGCAGTCTCCATTTCTTGGGCCGGAAACAGGGGAGGCTGGAAGCCATAAGCACACTGGAATGGTGTGAGTCCAGTGGCAGAACACCTTCCAGAATGCAGACGTAAACTGAGGCCCCCGATCCGACACCACGTCAGTCGGCAGGCCGTGCAGGCGGAAGACATGGAGCAGCATTAGTTCTGCAGTTTCTTTAG
>NW_024664047.1:0-592 GCF_008729295.1 Plectropomus leopardus | reverse complement strand
GCTGAGATAGAGGAGGGCAGCTCAGTGACTCTGAGCTGCAGCAGTGACGCTAACCCAGCAGCTAACTACACCTGGTACAAGGAGAACCAAACACTGGTTCAGGGACCAGACGGCATTTATCATGTCACCTCCATCAGGTCTGAGGACAGCGGGATCTACCACTGCAAGTCTGAGAATCCACATGGACAGATCAGCTCTGCGTCTGTATTCATAGATGTTCAGTGTGAGTAGGAAAACTAACAAATCACTTCAAAGTCAGAGGACATTACGATTCATCTGCTGTCTGACAAGTTTATGCTGGTGGGAGAAATATTATTCTTAGAAAGCAATTCAATAAACAGGTGGCATCAAATATTGTTAATTTTAAACTTGGATTAAATCATGGTTTATTGTCTGTTCCACCAGAATGCAAACCATTTGAAACTTGAGCAAATTGGTCTGATCTTTTTCAATAAACGAGAGAAGAAAGCAACGAGCAACTTAACAAGACATGACCCCAAAATTTAAAAAAAAATAAATAAATAAAAGAAGTTATGAGAAAATTGTCTGAAAATAAGCCAAAAAAAGAGAAAAAAAGTAAAACACAAAAACA
>NW_024664046.1:0-410 GCF_008729295.1 Plectropomus leopardus | reverse complement strand
TTGTACGGAGTAGGCATACAATTCTCCACTTTAATTCCCATTTTAAACACTGTTTTTTTTTTTTCAAAACTTGTACTATTATGGATATTTAAGTAGTTGAACATATTCAGTTACCTAATGATTACATCTGTTATTTCATGACATACCATTTTGATGTTGCACAGGTTATTGCCTCAAGTTTACATTTCATTATTCTAATTATAATAAAAGGTTCTGTTTTAACTGAAGAGGTAAAACAATACTACAGAATTAGATACTCTGTAAAGCATCTACAAACATTATTTAGATAGTTAAAATGTTGTCAATGGTTATTGATTGTATGGAGTAAAACTAGTTTGGCCCTTTTAAATGTTTTATAGGTGAGCTACATAAAGAGTACATGTTTGTGTCCTGATTGTGTGATTATCATT
>NW_024664045.1:0-887 GCF_008729295.1 Plectropomus leopardus | reverse complement strand
GTTGTTGTTGTTGTGGTTGTCGTGGACGTTGTGGTTGTTGTTGTTGTGGTTGCCGTGGTCATTGTGGTTGTTGTTGTGGTTGTCGTGGTCGTTGTGGTTGATGTTGTGGTTGTCGTGATCATTGTGGTTGTTGTTGTTGTTGTTGTTGTTGTGGTTGTCGTGGTCGTTGTTGTGGTTGTTGTTGTTGTTGTGGTTGTTGTGGTCGTTGTTGTTGTTGTTGTTGTGGTTGTCGTGGTTGTCGTGGTTGTCGTGGTCGTTGTTGTTGTTGTGGTTGTCGTGGTCGTTGTTGTGGTTGTTGTTGTTGTGGTTGTTGTTGTTGTTGTGGTCGTTTGTGTTGTTGTGGTTGTTGTTGTTGTGGTTGTCGTGGTCGTTGTTGTGGTTGTCGTGGTCGTTGTTGTGGTTGTTGTTGTTGTGGTTGTTGTGGTCGTTGTTGTGGTTGTCGTGGACGTTGTGGTTGTTGTTGTTGTTGTCGTGGTCGTTGTGGTTGTTGTTGTGGTTGTTGTTGTTGTCGTGGTTGTTGTGGTCGTTGTGGCGTTCTGCAGCCTGAAGGAGCCTCCGCTGATGAAGGGCTGCTGGGAGCCGAACCTGAAGCTGCGAGACGCCCAGAGACTCTTTGAGGACCAGATCCTGGGACCAGAGTCCATCGCCAACATTGGAGGTGAGTCTCAGTCCTCATTCAGTTTTTGCAGCTGCGGATGAAGACCATGATGACGACTGAGAGCTGTCCCGTCTGTCCCGTCTGTCCACAGATGTCCTGTTTACTGGAACAGCTGATGGGAGGATCGTGAAGCTGGTCGGTCGCCGGATTCTCACCGTGACGAGACTCGGGACGCCGCCCTGCGGTGAGAAAACCTCACGCCCTGTTTAGTTCTTGTTTTTTTTAGCTT
>NW_024664044.1:0-260 GCF_008729295.1 Plectropomus leopardus | reverse complement strand
CAGACAAATAAAAGCAAAGGGGGTCATCAGATTAAACATACCACCATATGAACCTACTAACCACTGCAGTGTGTTGTCATTACAGGCGAGTCTAAACACTGGTGCATAGTCACAGAAATAGCTGAACACTCTGACTGATTTGCAAAAAGACAGTCGAGTCATGATCACTGTGCCATATGCGTCGAGTCCCACAATGTAAACCCAAGTCAGGCCTATAATACAAGACATGATGAGTGGTGTGTTGAGTAAGTTTTGACGCA
>NW_024664043.1:0-302 GCF_008729295.1 Plectropomus leopardus | reverse complement strand
AGGCAGTTCTCAAACAGAAGTAATCACAAAACCTGAAAAAATAAAACTCGAACTACCAGCACTGCAAGACACTACCTCTATTCTACTGAACTGACCTATTAAGTGGTAACCTCTGACGTAAACCACTGCATTACAACCATTTTGACTTTTCAGCTTCAAATTAATTTAGCAGATATTCACCACAAGGACCATATTTCTAGAAAATGTAACACCACTGCCTTTCTGATAAAAACCAGATGACAATGCAAAATGAAACTGTTGCAATGAAATGACAATGTTGCTGCATCAATAGCTTCAAGTGT
>NW_024664042.1:0-2531 GCF_008729295.1 Plectropomus leopardus | reverse complement strand
GTGGTAGTGGTTAATCAGCAGGTCAGTGTGACTCACCTGTCATGTGGAGGGATTGTCTTGGAAAAAGAAAGCTGCTCACTAACATGGATTCTGACACATTTGAGGACCATTTTTTCTGTGAATAAAAAAGTCAGAAATCTGAGAAACATGAGAGCAAAAACAAAAGAGTGGATTTGAATTTCTGTTTTGTGAAAACACTGAATCCAAATCAATAACTCAACAAATCATCAGAATTGCAGAAAGAAAACTGGTTTGAAACATGCAGGGTTTTATTGCATTAAACTTCTGCAGGTAAAACACAACATTGTAACTTTGTAACCTGTCGCCACTTTTTCTCAGATCAGACAGAAAAACATCTCTGAGGACAATTCAAACCATCAAATAACCTTCATATAACCAGTTCAGACCAGTTTAAACCAGTTCAGACCAGTTTAAACCAGTGCAGACCAGTTCAAACTCGTCTAAAACAGTTCAGAGACCAGTTCAGAGACCTAGGTGTAGAGACAGACATGTATAAACTCTTCAGCGTTGGGACTAACACACCTGTTTGTGTTTATCCTCCTGATCAATAATCAATAATCCAGCCCACCGAGCCATGCTAACAGTCTTTATGCTAAGCTAACGTGTATCACTTGTCTCGGGCGTGTTCAGGTGCAGCAGGAAAGTCCAAGTTCTGAATGGATGATTGATTATTGATCCACCTGCTGATTGGACGAAGCAGTATAAACCCATATCTCTTTATAAATATAAACTCTTAAATAATTATTGATTATCAGGTCCATGTGATCGATCAGCGGCCTCTCAGCCAATCACAGCGCAGGATTCTCAGCCTCAGCAGCTCTTCAGAGACGCGCTGCAGAAAGACAGAGAGACAGAGACAGGTGTCACTGATGATGTCATCAGTAAGAGGCAGGTGCCAGTAATCAATAATCACTGATCAGTGGTCAATAATCAATAGTCATTGATCAGTAATCAATAATCCCTGATCCCAGAGCAGCAGCAGCTTTTATCTGTGATCAGTCTGTTATTGATGACATCACTCGCCTCAGTTCTGACTGGTTTGTGATTTTTAGGTCAAAGTTTGGATGACGCTTGAGCTGATGACTTCCTGTCAGACTCACTCTTTGATTAAACTCACCTGTAACACCACTTCCTGTTTCACATCAACACGCCTAAAGTCTGACCTTTGACCTCTGTCACTCCACCTCAATCATCTGACTCTGCACCTCATTATACATACAGAAATATTTCACTATTTCCAGTGTTTAGACTGTACCTGCTGGTCTTATTCCAGTATTTAGTCAGTACCTTCTGGTGTTACTGAAATATTTAAATGGTGCCTCCTGGTGTCATTTCAGTATTTAGACTGTACCTGCTGGTATTATTCCAGTATTTAGGCAGTACCTGCTGGTGTTTTACCTACAATCAGGTGTAAATCTGTTTTTGGCTTTAGTGTGTTCATTCGTTCATAAACAGGTCAGAACCACAGACTGCATCTGAAGGTGGAGGACATGACAGGTTTTAACTTTGCATGTGTTTGTAATGATTTTATATCCAACGTCCCAAGTTGCAGCGTTCTTTTACACAAGATGCAGCGGGCTTTAAATTGGTTTTCAGCAGGTTTCAACCACACATTTGCTGTCCTCTAACCTTCGAAAATGAAACTTGTACTTACTCATTGTATGCAAGTAACTGCAAGTAACATTGAGGGTTGTTTTTCTAAGTACACATTTGCTAATGTCATCATTCACACTCGTTTTGCTTCGTCTGTTGTCTCTGCTAACTTCAAATTCCTGCCTGGCCAGCTACCCCAAGTGCTGCCGATAAATTCTGACCGGGCTGCAATTAATATTAATGATTATTGGTTCCATGGTTGTTCCATTTTGTAGTTACGTTACAGCGTAATCAAAACATTTCTTAAAATAAAAGTGAGACTGATCTCTGCAACTTTATAAAAGTAATGTTAGTCAATTTTTATTTAAGACCTGTCAAAATCGTATTAAAGACTTAAAAAAAGAAAATTTCATACAATTAAAGGCCTAAAGTGGAGATTTGGGGATTTTAGAATTTTTGAGACTTTAAGACTCAGTGGACACCCTGCATGAAGACGGACGGTGTGAAGACGTGTGTCGCCCCCTGGTGTCTGACTGCAGGTCATAGAGCCTCCACGTTAGTGAATAACAGTCCGAACTAAACTCTCAGCGTTGACTCTAAATAAAAGTCAGAGATGGTTTCTGTGTCCAAAGGTCGCTCTTGTCTGACGTTTGTTTGTATCCTCACTTCAGTTCTAATCAGTTACATCAAACAAAAAGGATTTTACACTGTGATTAACAGCTGTAACAGCCAATCACTGCGCTCACATTATATAGAGCTGCTCACGATTGGTCTGACAGGTATTTTAGCAGGAACTCCCACACCGCGGATATCGTTACTGCGCACGCTCCGCCTCTAAACGTCAGAAGATGGCGACGGCCATATCTAAAATATTTCAGCTTCAGTGAAGCTCAGAGGCGGTTGGCAGGGGGTCAGGG
>NW_024664041.1:0-321 GCF_008729295.1 Plectropomus leopardus | reverse complement strand
GAGGGAGCTTTTCTCGCCTCTCTAACGCTGTGTCCTCCTGTCCTCATCCTGTCCTCATGTCCTCCTCCTGTCCTCATCCTGTCCTCATGTCCTCCTCCTGTCCTCCTGTCCTCCTGTCCTCCTCCTGTCCTCCTGTCCTCCTGTCCTCCTTCTGTCCTCCTGTCCTCCTGCTGTCCTCCTGTCCTCCTCCTGTCCTCCTCCTGTCCTCCTGCTGTCCTCCTCCTGTCCTCCTGTCCTCCTCCTGTCCTCATGTCCTCCTCCTGTCCTCCTGTCCTCCTCCTGTCCTCCTGCTGTCCTCCTGTCCTCCTCCTGTCCTCCTCC
>NW_024664040.1:0-323 GCF_008729295.1 Plectropomus leopardus | reverse complement strand
GGTGCAGAGGGCAGGGAGTTTATTCAAGCAAAAGGGTAGTCAGGGGGAAAGGAAACAGAGTACAGGAGGACTCCCAGATCCTTTTTTTAGCATCACGAGAGAGTCAGTGGATGCAGGGGATGAGAGTGTGTGTGTGTGGACAGGCAGGGGGTCTGAAAGTGAGGAGAGGTGAGAGATGGTGCTGTCATGGTCAGGGGGGGCTGGGGAGGTCATATGCATGTGTTTTTGATGTCTGTAACCCACTTTCCCCTCCATACCCCCATCTCCCCCCTTTTTCTGTCTGAGGGGCGCCTGATAAACAACTGAATCCCCCAGAAGCCCCC
>NW_024664039.1:0-355 GCF_008729295.1 Plectropomus leopardus | reverse complement strand
GAGGATGAGCCAATCAAATACGGAGGTTGGCACATTCCAATTTGCATAAAGAGTGACATAAAATGATACAGCTGACCACGCCTAGCAAAAATAAGCCAATCAAATATGGGGGTTGGCACATTCCAATTTGCATAAAGAAAGATCTATAAAACAATACGGCTGACCACGCCTTCCGAGGATGAGCCAATCAAATACGGGGGTTGGCACATTCTAGTTAGCATAAAGAGAGAGGTATAAATGAGTTCGGTGTAAACCGAGATAAACAAGTTGCAATTACTGCGGTGGCATTTCGCTCATTCACGCATTTGTATGAATGCAAGCTGTGCTGAGAAGTGCAGAATTTTCTTCTTTTACT
>NW_024664038.1:0-229 GCF_008729295.1 Plectropomus leopardus | reverse complement strand
CAAACAAGAACACGTTCACCATGTACAGACTGTGTTGCAGCTGCTTCCCCAGAACTCCCTGTTTGTTAAGGCGGAGAAATGTGACTTTCATGCTTCCTCTGTGTCTCTCCTGGGCTACATCATTGGTCACAATAGCATGGAAATGGATCCTGCTAAGGTCCCCGCCGTTACCTCATGGCCGGTACCCGATTCCCGTAAGCAGCTGCAACGATTCCTCGGGTTTGCCAAT
>NW_024664037.1:0-693 GCF_008729295.1 Plectropomus leopardus | reverse complement strand
CTGGCAGTCAAGTTGGCACTGGAGGAATGGCGACATTGGCTGGAGGGTGCCAGAGTACCCTTCCTGGTTTGGACCAACCACAAAAATCTAGAGTATATC
This sequence comes from Plectropomus leopardus, assembly GCF_008729295.1. NCBI lineage: Eukaryota > Metazoa > Chordata > Actinopteri > Perciformes > Serranidae > Plectropomus > Plectropomus leopardus. The sequence continues at coordinate 594 of NW_024664037.1, read as the reverse complement.
CGCACTGCCAAAAGACTCAATTCTCGCCAGGCCCGTTGGGCCCTTTTCTTCGCTCGCTTCTCTTTCACCCTCTCATACCGCCCAGAATCCCGTAACGTCAAACCTGACGCCCTGTCCCGCCAATTCCTGGAGGAGGAGGAGGAGTCGCCCCTCCCTGACAGCATTCTTCCTGCCTCTCGACTCCTGGCGTCCCTCACATGGGAGATCGAGGAACGCATCTTGTTGGCGTTGGAGCAACAGCCGGGTCCCAGTTCCTGTCCACAGAACCGTCTGTTCATTCCTGAGAGGTACAGATCGGAGGTGTTGCAGTGGGCCCACTCTTCTCGTCTTACCTGCCATCCTGGGATCACTCGTACCAGGGAGGTCCTACAACTACGGTTCTGGTGGCCCACATTGGTCAGCGACACCAAAGACTTTGTGAACTCCTGTCCAGTCTGCAACCAATGTAAGACCCCTCGCCAAGCTCCTGCCGGTCATCTGCCCCCACTTCCTGTTCCTCATTGCCCCTGGTCCCACATCGCCTTGGACTTCATCACCGGTCTGCCACTGTCGGGTGGCAACACCACTATCCTGACAGTGGTAGACCGGTTCAGC
>NW_024664036.1:0-458 GCF_008729295.1 Plectropomus leopardus | reverse complement strand
TAGCATGTTGAGGAAGTTTATAGTATGTTCTAGTGAAAAGAAAGTCCAGAAAGTCAATATTTTAAACGGTTTAGAGTGTTGCATAGTTTGTGGAAAAATGCCATACTATAGCATGTCGAAAATGGTCAAAAAAGTCATCGCTCCAAATGCCGAAAAAAGTCATAATATAGCATGTTGAAAAAGTTTATAGCATGGTAAGCTGAAAAAGCGGACCAAAAAGTCAATATCTGAGTGTTTTTAGGTCATAGCATAAGAAGTCAAAATGTGCCATGCTATAGCATGTCAAAAACGGTCAAAACACTCAGTGCTCCAAATGTCCAAAAAAGTCATAGTATAGCATGTTGAAGAAGTTTCAAGTATGGTACACTGATAAAGAGGTCCAGAAAGTTAATATTTTACATGTTTTAGAGTGTTGCATAGTTTGTGGAAAAATGCCATACTATAGCATGTCGAAATTG
>NW_024664035.1:0-362 GCF_008729295.1 Plectropomus leopardus | reverse complement strand
TTTGTGGAAAAATGCCATACTATAGCATGTCGAAATTGGTCAAAAAACTCATCACTCAAAATGTCGTAAAAGGTAATCGTCTAGCATGTTGAAGAAGTTTATAGTATGTTGTAGTGAAAAGAAGGTCCAAAAAGTCATTTTTTTTAAATGTTTCAGAGCCTTGCATAGTGTGACGAAAATCGGATCGGCATACTATAGCATGTTGAAAATGGTCAAACACCTCGTCGCTCCAAATGTCTAAATAAGTCATAGTATAGCGTGTTGAAGAAGTGTATAGTACGGAACGCTGAAAAAGAGATCCAAAAAGTCAATATTTTAAATGTTTTGCAGCCTTATATAGTTTGTGGAAAAATGCCATACTA
>NW_024664034.1:0-947 GCF_008729295.1 Plectropomus leopardus | reverse complement strand
AGCATCTATAACATGCAGCACAGCATCTATAACATGTAACAAAGCATCTATAACATGTAACACAGCATCTATAACATGTAACAAAGCATCTATAACATGTAACACAGCATCTATAACAGCCTCTACGAGACAAATAATTAACAGGAAACAACTTACCGATGGTGTTTTCACCCGGTGGCTGTTAGCTTCAGTCCAATCCAGCAATAATGACACCGAGTCCACCGGAGCCCGTGTGAAATGTCCACCATGTCCAATGTTTGGACACGAAAACTCCAGATATCCCCACACCTGTCCCCGGATGTCCTCTCCTCTCTGCTTTAGCGCACTTTAAAGCTCCGACTTGAACTTTTCCGTCATGTTAGCTAACACGGCTAACTTCAGTTAGCTTAGGCTACATCCAACCGGACACGATCCGGACTGACGGCGGGGACCGTCACTCTGCGTCCGTTTGACTTTAAATCCACTTGGACTTTGTTTTTGGGCGTTTTTACCGAGTGACGGATGGAGATGGCGAATTCGACCCGAGATCGAACTGTTTCGAAACATTTCGTCACTTCTGGCATCCGCACGTACCTCGAGACGGGTTTCGAAATGTCACGTGATTGGTACAAAACCGATCTATAACCGATCTATAACAGATCCACGTACCGAACCGATCTATAACAGATCCACATACCAAACCGATCTATAACAGATCCACCTACCGAACCGATCTGTAACAGATCCACCTACTGAACCGATCTATAACAGATCCACGTACCAAACCGATCTATAACAGATCCACGTACCAAACCGATCTATAACAGATCCACGTACCAAACCGATCTATAACAGATCCACAACAGATCCACGTACCAAACCGATCTATAACCGATCTATAATGGATCCACGTACCGAACCGCTGCGGGCGTTTGAGGTGTTGTGTTGTGGCGAGGAAGTGGAGGGAG
>NW_024664033.1:0-302 GCF_008729295.1 Plectropomus leopardus | reverse complement strand
CACAAACTGACCTGTACAGCCTCTGGAGTTGACTTTAGTAGCTACTGGATGGCCTGGGTCAGACAGGCTCCTGGAAAAGGACTGGAGTGGGTTGCTTCTATCGAATATGATAGTGATAGCATCTATTACTCTCAGTCAGTTCAAGGCCGGTTCACCATCTCCAGAGACAACAGCAAAGAGCAGCTGTATCTGCAGATGAACAGTCTGAAGACTGAAGATTCTGCTGTTTATTATTGTGCTCGAGACACACAGTGACTGAAGTTGGTTGAACACCTGCACAAAAACCTACAGCGCTCATTCTT
>NW_024664032.1:0-695 GCF_008729295.1 Plectropomus leopardus | reverse complement strand
AAATGTTTGGGTTTGCATTAACCCTCAAATGCACTAATTGAAACTGCAAATATATAAAAAAATTCAAATGGAAACACACTGATTTAATAAAAACATCTATCTCAAAAGAGTTTTTATGCTCTCATGAGCTGATATTTCAGGAGATTAAAGAAACCATATGTTGCAAAACTGTGGTGGAAACAATTATTGGCGTTTATAGGTCACATGATGCAGCCAGCGCTACAAGAGGTGTTATTACATCCTATAACTCTTCAAAAGTTGAGCAGATCAGCTGTAAAGTTTGAATTCACAATTCCTCTGTGTAATGTTGGACAATCACCTCTCAGAAATCCCTGGTGTAAGGATATGTCTTTCCATCATTGCTCCATAACACACCTACATCACCTTCGATTGGAAATAATGACGGCCAGTGTATTTCTAGATGACAGCTGGTGTGGTGGCTGCAATAGAAATAAACCTGCTGATGCTTTGAACATCCATCGCCATGCTTCTTGGAACGTTAATCGCGAGAGGAGAAGTCACATCACTCAATGGAAAGGCAGTCGTCTTTTTTAATTGTGTTTATAGACATTTCTAAAATATTGCTTAATGTTTTGTGCACATCTGTAATGGAAACCCGCCTTGTGAGAAATGTCAGTCCTCTGCTCTCTCTGACAGCGTCTCCACATGAAGCTGAATCACTGCTGAACACAGTC
>NW_024664031.1:0-1176 GCF_008729295.1 Plectropomus leopardus | reverse complement strand
TTTGTGAAGATATTGTTGCTGAACAAAATGTGCAAATATAAAAGTCTGTTTACCACAGAGCTTATTTTCTGCAATGATCCAAAAGAGATGGAATATGCTTTGTTATTATAAAGTCAGGTTGTGTTGTTAATGTGCTAACTGGTTAACAAGCTCCTTGAATCCATCCTGTCAGTCTTCCAGTTCTCCATTTATTGGTATGAAGGGTCATTTCCTCTAACGCAGATGCAAACGTACGTGCTAGTTGGCCATTGGCAGCTGGCAGTTGTCTTTATGGTGCGTTCATGTGCAACTTTTTGACAGGTAACATGAGGCAACTCAACAGTCTTCGTCTCCAGTCGTCACATTTCGCCACCACTAGATCTTAGGATGTCGGTTGGGTGTTTTGGACGTGTAAATCAAATTTTAACTAATTAGAAGATGATCCAAATGCAAATATTTTTTTCTCCTCATGCCCACCAACGACCACAATGAGGCACGTGAAATGGAAGTAAAATGTTTTGATGTTTAAATAAATTTTATGCATAGTATTATGAGACCCGCTGCATGTTGTTATAAAATAAAAGTCCTTCGACTACATCTCATGAAAACAAAACCATATAAAATTTTTAGAAAAAGAAATAATTTTAAAAAAGGGTTTTCTAGTTTTTTATCCTTATAGTCAACTATCCAACCAGTACTAGTATTTTCAGCATTAACGGTGTTTTGATTGCCTGGTGATTGTCATTTATTTATGTCTGTGGAATTCTGGGTAATGTAGTTGAATGGATAAAGTCAGTGTTTGGCGTGTTGTCAGCCTTCTACACTGTAGCGCAGCAGCCGGAGAGTTTGAAAACCAGAGGCAGTCAGTTGTAATATTAGAGATATCATCTATAACAGGAAGTCTTTGCACTCGCTTCATGCAAAATATCACCCCGTCATGCCGGGATCAGACTGCACGATATTTATGTATTTTATAAGAGCTGGCTGCAGGGTGTTATGGGTAAAAATAAATGTTAATAAACAGTCAAATTCATAGAAGTGTAGTGCCACACCCAGCGTTCATTTTCACCACACCTGTGTCAGGTCGGGCCTTTATCTGGCTGATCTTGTGTCATCTGATCTCGGCATGACGCATTACGCATTAATTAACCCTTTGAAACCTGGATCGACTCCAGACTTTCTTGTGGTGCATTCAGA
>NW_024664030.1:0-541 GCF_008729295.1 Plectropomus leopardus | reverse complement strand
GTCGAGGCCACTACCCCGGAGCTTGCTTTGCCCTCGTTTGAACCAGGTAGGCTTCAAAAATTGAATTTTAATAATGTTGATAGCTAGATTAGCTTATCTTATCAATATAATACATAAAAACCCTTTAAATTCCCTTTGTTTTCTGTTCCCATCCCATAATAGGCCTTTTAAGTGGGTGCCCGTCGCGACGTTTCGGCCCGGGCTGGGGCCTTCATCAGGCAAGGGTCACCCAATGCAGAGCTCCTACTTGGAGATGCTTCCCCATCTGCGTTCGGAGCTGAACTGAGCCTCCGGAGGCGTGTTTTCGTAGTTTTCCCTTTCTAATTGGCTTTCTGTCCTTTCTTACTTTCTGTCTTTCAATCCCAGGTAAGTACAAATTTGACTTAGTTTTAGATTCCAAATGTATGTTACTAATTGTGTCTTTTTTTCTTTTTCAGGTTCCAAGTAAGTATTAGTTTTACTTTACAGGTTCCCGGTAAGTATTATTAGTAAATTTTTTTAAATCACAATGAATTTCAATTGCAATAAATGAACTTAATTT
>NW_024664029.1:0-389 GCF_008729295.1 Plectropomus leopardus | reverse complement strand
TACCGGGGTGCGTGGGCTACTGACTGATGCGGAGAATCCCCAACCAACAATATAAACACCCAAACACACGTGACAATCACACACAGCACACGAGAAGGGGGGGGGGACCCCGCCACCAGGTCACCACCACCACCACCACCGGACCTCAGCAACTTAAGAGGAATACAAAAGAAAATTAGTGGGGTCGCAACAAAATTCAACAAACAGAAATATCCAAAACTTATATACAAATCAGAAACTAAACAATACAAACTACCAACCACAAATGAAAGAAATTAAGACAAATACTGAAAGAATAACCCTCTGCCCAACCAAAATATCAAAACCAAAGAAATTAGATAACAAATTAGGCAAACAGGCAGAGAAACTAAATAAGTAACTAATGAGAA
>NW_024664028.1:0-471 GCF_008729295.1 Plectropomus leopardus | reverse complement strand
GCAATATGGAATGTTTCCATAGAGAAATTCATATAGAAGAAAGACAAACATATAGGGACATGCTCCCAGCCTAAGCTCTCAGGAGGTTATATGTCCTTTTCATAATTATCTTACCTTTTCTTTGTTGGGTAAAGTCTGAGTTCTGGTAAAAGTGTCTCCACCGTTTATACTGATCAGCTCTGCATCTACAGGTGGAAACGGTGCAGGGAAAACCACTACGTCACTCTTGAGGGTGTCTGAGCTGAAACACACGTCATACTGCTGAGTAGATTTGGAGTAAGACCAGCTCCCGTCAGGGTGGGTGGTGATCATTGGGGCGCTGTACCTGCTGAAAGTACCGTCTGTCCTGTGGCATCTGACAGCTATTAAAGTGATGAGGCTGAGCAGAAAGATCACTGACACCGCCACAATGGCGATCAGCAGATACAGGTTCAAATCCGAGAAGCTGTCCTCCTTTATGGGCACATGTCT
>NW_024664027.1:0-227 GCF_008729295.1 Plectropomus leopardus | reverse complement strand
TAAGCATGTAACTGTAGCTTATTTTCAGAGGTTCAACAGACATGTAGGGCTAATTTTAGTAATTAGTACCCCACTAAGGTTCGTGCTACTTACTGGTGGAATCACAAGATAACTGATGTGGCATAAAAATACCTATTTTTCAAATAAAATTTGATTGTATTCTTGCTAGTTGTTCCACTTTTTACTAAGACAGAATATACTTTATCCAGTTTCACAAAAATATTTCT
>NW_024664026.1:0-381 GCF_008729295.1 Plectropomus leopardus | reverse complement strand
CAGTTCTTCATCCAGAGAAGCAGGTGGTGGACTTGGAGACAGGGGAACCTCCCAAGCTGAGAGAGGCCGAGACATTGGACAGGCCACTTCGTTGTCCAGCGAAAGAGACCCATTGTTTTTCAAAGCTGGGTACATTTTCTCATTTTCCATGTCCAACACATCATCAGCAGGTGGAGGACTTAAAGGAAGTGGAATATCCACCAGATGACTGAGGGGCATGAAATTCAGAGTCTCATCATCCTGAGAAGGACGTCTCACATGATCTCCAGCATCTCTAGGACTTGGAGGGAGTGGATTCTCACAAGTCTTAATGTTGAGATGAGACATGAGATACGCCAGTTCTTCATCCACAGAAGGAAACACTCTGCGAAAATAAAAATC
>NW_024664025.1:0-239 GCF_008729295.1 Plectropomus leopardus | reverse complement strand
TAGGATGCACCAAAATAAGAGCCTCATTATTAAAGACCAGAGTGTCTTTAAGCTCTGACGTTTACGGTTTTGCTATCGGTATTGGAGATTTTAAGAAATTTCAAGTGTAAACACCAGCGATCTTTCAACACATCGTTTTCATTAAAGTACCACATAGATAAGCAGTTTCGATAAGAGTACTAGTCCTAAAAACTGTTAAAATCTTTACGATATCCATCCGCGCTCACATAATCCTGACG
>NW_024664024.1:0-456 GCF_008729295.1 Plectropomus leopardus | reverse complement strand
TGAGAGATGTGGGGGTGCAGGAGGGCAACATGCTTTCCTCCTGTCACACATTCTGGCTTATCAGCCTCTTCTGTAGCCGGAGAGAGTGACAGGAGGTCTGGACTGTGTTAATGTGGTGTCAGCGCAGGCTTTGTTCTGCTCCGAATGACTCTGCTGGGGATGAATGGGGGGGGAGAAAACAAGATGACAGAAATAACAGGAAAAAAAAGAACGATAAAGCAAGGCAGGTGAGACAGAATTAGATTTCTGATATATTTTTTATGCTACACAACCCCTTTTATGAAGTTTTTGCTTCATCGGGTGCTTTTCTGCCGTGCATTTTACAGCGGAGAGCAGGGTTTGATCAGTTGCTCCTGAGCAGCCATCACATTTGGATGAATTTCTGACATATCAGAAATTTTGGTTGGCCTGGTACCTATAAATGTTGCATTACAGCAGAGAGTTCCTTTGTTTTTT
>NW_024664023.1:0-302 GCF_008729295.1 Plectropomus leopardus | reverse complement strand
CCGAGCGCTCCTCCAACAGCACCGGAGCCTGCATGAGGAGCAGCAGGGAGACGGCTTTAACTAAAGCTCAGACACCTCCTCAGGCTGCGGGAGGAGCAGAGAAGAGTCAGAGCACAAAGGAGTCAAAGCACAGAGAAGTCTGAGCAGAGAGGAGTCAGTGCACAGAGGAGTCAAAGCACAGAGAAGTCTGAGCAGAGAGGAGTCAGTGCAGAGAGGAGTCGGAGCACAGAGGAGTCACAGCACAGAGGAGTCTGAGCAGAGAGGAGTCAGAACACAGAGGAGTCACAGCAAAGAGGAGTCAG
>NW_024664022.1:0-225 GCF_008729295.1 Plectropomus leopardus | reverse complement strand
GACATAACAGCAACTTGAGGCGACTGACCAATCCACACCAATGTTGGATTTTTAACAAAAGTGTGCCTTTAATTTCCAAAAAGGTGGGAAATTGAAATGATGCAAAAACTGATTTTTTTTTCTGGTTTATGGGTTAATTACCTGTCTGTGGCATATATATCTATCTATCACATAAATTAACAGGCTAATGGGTAAAAAAAAAAAAAGTAATTAAAGCACTAAAAT
>NW_024664021.1:0-385 GCF_008729295.1 Plectropomus leopardus | reverse complement strand
TCTGACCATAAAGTGATTTTTTTTATTCTTGAAGTCAACCCTGAAATATATTAACGTCACCTTTAAAGGAAATGAGTAGACCAAATGGCTGAGAAAGAATTTTATTGTTTTCAATGAAAAATATAATTTGGTCCTAACCACAGAGTGCTAAATGCATCACCAGCAGCTGATTTGGTCAGAAGTACTCCCTGATTTCATATTCAATTTTTAACCCTTTGAAACCCGGAGCAGCATCACTTTTTGTGCTGATTTCAGACTGCTTTAGCAATCATTTAAACATTTGAACCCTCAGCAAATTGGTGCGTTCTCTTAAAAAAAGAAAAAGAAAAGAAAACGAAAAAAATATCGGAAAAAATGCAATGAGCAACATAGTGAGAAATGTTCC
>NW_024664020.1:0-1464 GCF_008729295.1 Plectropomus leopardus | reverse complement strand
GCAATATCTTAAAAAGAACTTGAGGGACTTGGCACCAACATCCAGTTGGACTAAATGATGAACTGATTAGATTTTGGTGGTCATAGGTCAAATGTAAAGGCGATACTTGGTTAGGTGACTCTACTCTTGCGTTCCAATCCTGAAACTGTGATGATTGTATCTTCTGTGCTGCTGGGGGGAAGATGTGTGTGAAGACACCGACATTAACTGCAACTTGGCTGGTGCACTGAGGCATAAAACTACAAGGTGGAAATTCTAGTTTAGCTATGAAATGGATGAGTTGTATGTATGACAAGTACTAAATGATGTTGACAGGTGTCACAATTACTACTTTTGTCAAGCTGAGCACTTTCATCTGGATCCTTTTTCACATTCAAAAAGCAAAGAAGAGGGTAAAAAGCAAAACCCAGCAGTTCACGTCAATTACAGCAACCCAGGGTTGAGTCAGCAGTGAAACAGCTATGCATATGCAGTTTTAAGGTTACAAAAGGATGTTGATTTATCATCTAAATGTGCCTGGGATTTATTTGAGAAAAGTTTGGGTTTTCTTTTTAATATTAATCATCTTGGAAATCCAAGCAGAGAGCTACAACTTGGAGCAAAAAGATACAAACTGTTTGCTGTATTTATAACAGAAATAGACTACATCAGAAATAGATGGATAAGGGGCATATTCTCATTTATTTACAATAGTTAATATGCAGACACGTCTGGCTTCCACAGCAAAAGTGCAAGCCCATGTATTTTGCAAACTGTGAGCTTGCATTTTTGCCAGCGGGCACATTTCAGAAGTTGCAAACATGCACGTTTTAGAAACCATGCCAAACTGTGGCAAAGTTGCCTCTTCTTTGCAAATACCAACATGCAATATTGTCTGGCAGCTTTAAAGTTAAAAGGTTAAAAATATTAATGGATTAAAAAAAAATCCATTAAAAACAGCCCAGAGATACAGCTGCACTGATGAGCATAATCCATCATTTTAAATGAGACAACTTTGGTAATTTGGCCAAACATGGCTTTACCACGCTGCTAATTACCACATTCACGGGAGCTATTTTCACTTCTTTCCATCAGGACACACTCTTACAGCAGAGTGGTAGCAGCACAGAGGCAAATGTGAAAAACTGTCACATTCACTTACTGCAGAACAGACCTGCTTCAAATACCACTGTGCACGTTATTGTACAGTTTTATTTTTTTAAAGTTGCATGCAGACAAGTCTTCAGTCATCTAATTTACAGAGACGGATTATATTCATCAAGGCAGAAACATGTCTGCACGAGCTCCTTTTAATGTATTTTTGAAAACAGCAGGAGCTTATGACTCAGACATGCTGGGTAAACCTGCAGCAGAGTGGTGGTACATTACTCAGTTTTATTCTTAAGACTTGAACTGGTTACACTGGGCTTACAGTTTAAGTAATACGAGGAGTTCCACAAAAATATTTATTATATCTATGAGAAT
>NW_024664019.1:0-227 GCF_008729295.1 Plectropomus leopardus | reverse complement strand
AGTGGAGCAGAGGTGAATGCAGATAAGAGAGAGAATGTCTCAACAGCACAGTTACAGGAGCAGCAGGCCGACTCAATGTAAACATTTTAGTCCTGATGTAATGACGAACCAAGGACGGACAGAAGTCTGCTGGTTAATTAGGCTGGATGAATCAGAGACAGATGTTTGCTGTTGTCAAGGCGGAATAAATTTACTATGACAAAATAATGTGTATGTGTTAAGATTTA
>NW_024664018.1:0-210 GCF_008729295.1 Plectropomus leopardus | reverse complement strand
GGGTGCTGGTCACTCCACCTCTTCAGTGTAGAAGAAATTACATATTTCTGTCCACTTCATCAACTGAAGGCCAAGTAAATATAAAAATATATCTATAAAACTGTGTGTGAATGTAATAAAGACAGATTGCTTTCTAAAGAATGCACAGAGCCACTGAATCAAATGTACATAGATCATACAGAGATGAATAACATTTTTTTTCACACATAT
>NW_024664017.1:0-342 GCF_008729295.1 Plectropomus leopardus | reverse complement strand
GTTTATTAACGAGATAAGTCGTAAGCCAGCTCCTATTGAGGAGCCGGTGGGGCCCCCCGGGGAGCCTGGTATACCAGGACCCAAGGGCCCCCCAGGCGGCAGGGGCACCCAAGGGCAAGTCGGCTCAAGGGGGAGACCTGGCAGGCCTGGATATCCAGGAGAGCAGGGTGAGAGTCCATTGTGTAGATTCTTGAGAGGTTTAACCCTTTGAAACCTGAGCATGTTGATTTCTTTCAAAAACATGGGAAGAGGGCATGAGGCAACCTTACCAGAAAAATGGTCCAGTATTAGAAAGAAATGAATATATATGAATTTATACATATGTGTATATATACACACACA
>NW_024664016.1:0-385 GCF_008729295.1 Plectropomus leopardus | reverse complement strand
ACCACCACCCACTGAACCCCCAACCACTGCACCACCACCCACTGAACCCCCAACCACTGCACCACCACCCACTGCACCACCACCCACTGAACCCCCAACCACTGCACCACCACCCACTGAACATCACATTCTCACCTAGAGCGTAACATGTAGACGTGAAAGGACACCTAGAGCGTAATACGTAAATGCAGGAGTCCACTGACAGAGCAGCATCGTGTGATGAGTCGGATGAGAACGTGTTGGAACGACCTGCACCACACACATGTTGAGGTGAGACGTTGGGCAGCCAATCAGAGTGTTATTGATCCTGATCGGTCTGAGTCGGCTGTGTGGCTCTCCCTGTTGCCGTGGTTTCCGGCAGCCTGGTGTGTTGCGTTGTTTGGTC
>NW_024664015.1:0-257 GCF_008729295.1 Plectropomus leopardus | reverse complement strand
CTATAAAAGAGAATTATTTTGGCTCTGAAAATACAATAGCGTCAATTATAAATGAATCAGAAATAGAGTAAGCACAGTAGAAACTGCTCTGAAGATTAATGTGCAATCCACATGAGACTGATGAAGGCCTGATGAAGACAGTCTCTGTGCTTTCTCTCAAATTAATTACTTTCTTGTATTTATGCTTTCCTTTTTTCCTGCCCTGTCTTACTGCTGTTACCGCTTATGCGGGGCTTAAACTTTATTTTTCTTTGTTA
>NW_024664014.1:0-482 GCF_008729295.1 Plectropomus leopardus | reverse complement strand
CTCACACTGACCATATCCCTGAATAACTGCACACCAATACTCTCCTGTGTCCTTCAGAGAGACATTAGAGACAAATAAACTCCCGTCATGATCAGACTGACTCACTCTGCTCAGTCTCTGACCAAACCGTGTAGTAAAAACTCTGCCTTCTGTTCGGTTTGACTTGAAGAACCAAAAAGACTGCTGACCCTTTCCCTGATCTTTGCATGTGAGAGTGACGTTTTCTCCCTCTGAGAAGAGCTCGACAGCAGGAGGACCAAATTTAGGACACACAAACAGCAGATACCTTTTCACACTGAAAGCAGTTTTACATTCGTACCAACCTGTGTGATCTAACATCAGTGATGAAAACACCAGAGAGTAGTTCTGGTCCACTGAGGACACAGTCTGGTTTGGATGTCCATTGTAGCTGTTGTGGATTTCCCACTTTGGCGGCTGATCATCACTGAAATCAGTGCGAGTGCACGGCAGCACAGCCGTCT
>NW_024664013.1:0-720 GCF_008729295.1 Plectropomus leopardus | reverse complement strand
AACAGGTCTTGTGGCAGAGGTTGAGTGTGAGAGAGTGGAATTAATAAATAAATCAATAAATTCATAAATGCACAATAACCAACCCACTGAAAGGATAATGGTATCAGGCACAAAGAAAGATTCTCTGGAAGTCACATAATGATTGCACAATAACTGACTCGCTGTAGGGACAACGGCAACAGCTACAAAGCCTGAAGCAATTAACGAACAAACAACTTGAACAGTTGATAAAAAAGATGAGTTGAAAGTTGGGGTTTAAAGGCCTCGTGTGTCTGATGTCAGCATGCAGGTTATCCCTGAGAAAGAGGCCACGGCAGGAAAAGTCTCTGCAGCCTGATGACTTGTGTTGAACTCTGTGGACACACAGGAGACCTGTGCTGTGAGAGAGGAGAGCATGTGAGGAAATAACAGGCTGAATGAGATCAGACACACGTAAAGGGGCATTGTTCAAAAAGGTCCTTAAATTCATTTGATGATGGAGTCTTTAACTTCTTTTTTAGTTGGATCAACAACCTTTTTTTATGATGTGTTCAAACTCCTTTCACAAATATTTAAATCTCTGGATTTTATATTTAGCTTTAGAGAGAACAGAGTCTGGAGTGGAAACCGTCACAATAAAGGTGCATTTAGCCCAAAGAAATCATACAGAATACTAAAACTTTATGATTGACCGTAACTCATGTTAGGGAATATTTAAGTACCACACTGTGTGTACACAAG
>NW_024664012.1:0-549 GCF_008729295.1 Plectropomus leopardus | reverse complement strand
GTAAACATGTCCTCCTCCGCCGCCGGGCTGCTGGCGGCTCTCCTGCTGCTCCTCCCCCGCCTCCGCGGCTCCTCTCCGGGCCCGGACGTCCCCAGCATCGCCGGGTACTTCGGCACGAAGACCCGGTACGAGGAGGTGAACCGGCAGCTGCTCCGGGACCCGCTGACCGTCAACCGCTCGGTGCTCAGACCGCCGCCCACCGAGCGCTGCTCCCCGGTTCACCTCACCGCCCTCATCAGGCACGGCAGCCGGTACCCGACCGCCAAGAACATCCGCAGGATCCACAAACTGAGCGAGCTGGTCCGGAGGGAGGCCACCGGGGGGACCGGGGGGACCGGCGGCTGGCTGCAGGACATCCAGAGCCGCTGGGAAATGTGGTACACCGAGGACATGGACGGTGAGCACCGGAGGGACCGGCGGGACAGTTTAACTGCTCTAACATATTATAACATCACATATACTGTTATTATATAACATAATATAACATCACATATACTGTTATTATATAACATAATATAACATCACATATACTGTTATTATATAACATAT
>NW_024664011.1:0-316 GCF_008729295.1 Plectropomus leopardus | reverse complement strand
CCCACAAGCAGTATTCATCCTGACTATTCATGGATGGTCCTGTGGGACAGTTTCTTGTGCAGCTTAATACCTGAGGTTAAATAAGATAAAAAATGATGTAATAAAGAACAGTTTCATCAGGAAAGTAACTCTGAAACTGGTGTTAAATCGTGTCACTAGTTATTATACTGTTTTCTTTTTATAGAAGGAGATCATGCTTTCTAAAAACTTGGTGTGCAGGTCAACCTTGAATCAGACTTTGTTTACACACGGGAACAGCTGTTGGCGCTGTGCCAGGCCAGGACACCGTCTTGGGAGAGACCGGACATCCCCGCCG
>NW_024664010.1:0-350 GCF_008729295.1 Plectropomus leopardus | reverse complement strand
ATCATCTTTTAACGTTTTTTTGCAACATATTATCCTATCATATATTTCTTTGAATATCATATTATGACATTCTTTCAATGACATTTTATCTTACACTATCATTTTTTGAATGAAATACTACATTTGGATATTTTTGCAAGTTTAAAAAAAAAGATACTGTAACATGATGTTTTATGAATTTTTGAACAGCATACTGTACTGTGACATTTTTTTTTTAACAACATACTATGGCATGATGTCTTTATGATTTAGAGAAAGGACATAACATTCTCTGACGTTTTAATGATTCTTTAGAGTGACATACTTCACAATGACATTTTTATGATCTTTTCTATTTAAAGACAAACTAT
>NW_024664009.1:0-1080 GCF_008729295.1 Plectropomus leopardus | reverse complement strand
TACCTCACCAAGTAATGCCTAAACCCATGTTTATCCAGATAATAAGATATAGCACTATAGGATAAAATTAGCAAGGCCTATTGTTCTGAAAGAGCCATACGAGGTGATGGTTATCGAGCTCCAATATCCAAGGATCTGGAAAAGTTTTCCTGCCTCTGATGCCGTTTCTTTGACAGTTTTGGCAGCCCTCCTGACTCTGATAGATTTCCGCCTGAGATAAACAATTTCCTTGTGAGACACTGTACGGATGTGTCCTATTCAAGATGACAGGTTCAAAGTAACTGCAATGACGTGTGGTCAGCATTGTGTGTTTTTTCTGTATTATGTTCAAAAAGGGATACCTTATACACAACTGATGAACATGTACAAGACCAGTCTGATTTGTGACGATGCTATGGTCTGTCGATTTGTAAACAAAATACAACCCACTGCTGTGTGTCGTGAAGACAATTTTACATGTGTGCAATGTGTTAAAATAATGTTATGTAACCATGATAATTTCCAATAAAGACACGTTTTTGAGAAACATGACAATGGTTTAAAGACATTTATTTACATTTTTAATAGACAACAACAACAACAAATATCAACGTTTGCTTACAACAGGTATGTAAGAAAAAAATACATACAAGAAGAAATATACATACAAGAAGAAAAATACATTCTTTAGCTAGAGTAAAAATTACATTTGTTATATTGTTGCTATATCATTTATCTGGAGTAAAAAAAAAATACATTCATTTTGTCATTGTTACATTATTTGGCTTAAGTAAAAACAAAAAAAACATACATTTGTTCGCCGAGGCCTGATATATAGAACATAGATTGGGAAAAAAAGAAAATGAATAAAACAGTCCCTTTGTCACAGACAAATCAATAATCTTACCATTCATTGTCAGTGTCTGACCTTAACCATTTTGACCCAGGTGTGTCAAAAGGAGTGCTATAACTGTGTGAGTCAACCCTTACCTACCTCCTCCTCTTACCTGTAGATTTAGGATGTGACATAAAACTCAGTTCACTAACTGTATCGCGACCTCCCATCAACATCCCTGCGCACCTGTGTGTTCGGGATGGCCG
>NW_024664008.1:0-389 GCF_008729295.1 Plectropomus leopardus | reverse complement strand
AGGCTCTGCAACGTTTAAAATACTGACTTTTTGGAACTTGTTTTCAACATATTACACTATAAACATGTTAAACATGCTACACTATGACTTTTTTTGACATTTGGAGCGATGACTTTTTTGACCATTTTTTGACATGCTATAGTATGGCTTTTTCAACAAAATTTGCAAGGCTGTAAAATATTTAAAATCTTGACTTTTTGGACCGTTTTATCGACATTCTACACTATAAACGTGTTAAACATGCTATAATATGACTTTTTTTGATATTTGGAGTGATGACTTTTTTGTCAATTTTTCGACATGCTATAGTATGGCATTTTATGACAAATTTTGTGAGGCTGAAAAACATTAAAAATATTGAGTTTTTTGGCCATTTTTTCGACATGCTA
>NW_024664007.1:0-500 GCF_008729295.1 Plectropomus leopardus | reverse complement strand
AGGTTAGTTTGCCCTCAACTCCGTCCCTTCTCTCAGCATGCAGTGTATTCTAAATGTTAAACCGAATCAAAGTGCATGCCATAAAGGATCTCCTTAGTTTGCAACACCTGAAATCTAGCTCTGACAGTAAAGCGGAGGATGTCCCTGCCTGTAGCAGCATTGTACTACATGGAGTGTGACACCTAAAAAAAAAATCAACAAACTCCAGGGAGCGAGTCTCCCCTGCAGCCACGCTCCACTATAGTGGGGTTTTATTTTCTATCTCTTCCAGACTTAAAAGGACCTTCATTGGCGATTTATGTTATAGTGTGTCCGGACAACACACACACACTTTCACATGCACACAGTCAGCACCATTTCCCACCTAATGGGCATGCTCGAAAGTTGCAAATTGCAGCAAAAAAAGGACTTGGCAGTTCAAAAAGTGTATTACACACATTGATTGGAGAAGGTCAGTGTTATGGAACCAGCAGCCCTGCATCCTTAAAATGGTTTCTCCA
>NW_024664006.1:0-868 GCF_008729295.1 Plectropomus leopardus | reverse complement strand
TCAAAGTGGTTCAAAATGTTGAGAGTGGCATTTATTTTATTCATATCAGGTAATTGGGTTCAGCAGTTTGTGTCTGTCTTTGGCTGTTATGCGAGGTAGTGGTGATTACACGAACACATTTTCTTTTAATTTGATTGATGGCTGATAATGATGTTTCCTCATGATTTTATTAGAAACCACGAAACCAAGTGTTGTTGTTCCTATTGGTCCATCAGCAGAAGAAGAATGAGCGCTGTAGGTTTTTGTGCAGGTGTTCAACCAACTTCAGTCACTGTGTGTCTCGAGCACAGTAATAAACAGCAGTATCTTCAGTCTTCAGACTGTTCATCTGCAGATACAGCTGCTGTCTGCTGTTGTCTCTGGAGATGGTGAACCGGCCTTTAACTGACTGAGAGTAGTAGATGCTGCTACTATCATATTTGATATTAGCGATCCATTCCGGTTCTTTTCCAGGAGCCTGTCTGACCCAGGCCATCCAGGAGCTAGCAAAGTTAAATCCAGAGGCTGTACAGGTCAGTTTGTGGGATTCTCCAGGCCTTTTAATCGCTGGTTCAGATTCTGTCAGAGTCTGACCATCAACACCTGTAAGACCAAAAATAAGACATGCATGTTATGTTACTTTGGTAGCACAGGTGGAAATATGTCAAATTAAGATTGTTGATTCTTCACCTGCACAGCAGATAGTTAACAGCAGCAGTCCTGTCCTATAGTCCATCATGTTAAACTGTGTGTCCACTGTTGTCTGTCCTCCTCTCTGCAGTCAGATAAGTAGAGGTGGAAGATATCTGAGTTTTGCATTGACTCCTCCTCACAGGGAGGTGGGAAAAAAAGTTTTGCTTTGATCGTAGTTAATGGTTTTGGTGAAAAT
>NW_024664005.1:0-331 GCF_008729295.1 Plectropomus leopardus | reverse complement strand
TAGTATTGATTTTTTCTAATCTACACTCTGATAAATTGATTGATCCACTGATAAACAGCATCATCAGAGTAATCCAAGTCCCTGTTGGAGTCAGTCAGAGCATTTCCATACAGAGCCACTTTGCATCAGCAGCTCCATGCTCCAGTGCTCTGGGAGAGTTTATAGTCCTGAGAGTTGGACACTGGAGGACTGTCAGCCGTCCTTCATGACAACAGAAGACACAGAAATGGTCCTCATCAAAAACATGACTTTGACCTGCGTCCTCATCTGGACTCTCCTCTGCTGCTGCTTCACAGGTAAAGTCCAGAGAATCAAACTCCTCTCCTCTATG
>NW_024664004.1:0-236 GCF_008729295.1 Plectropomus leopardus | reverse complement strand
TTACCTGTGAAGCAGCAGCAGAGGAGAGTCCAGATGAGGACGCAGGTCAAAGTCATGTTTTTGATGAGGACCATTTCTGTGTCTTCTGTTGTCATGAAGGACAGCTGTCAGTCATCCAGAGTCCAACTCTCAGGACTATAAACTCTCCCAGAGCACTGGAGCATGGAGCTGCTGATGCAAAGTGGCTCTCTATGGAAATGCTCTGACTGACTCCAACAGGGACTTGATATTTTCTT
>NW_024664003.1:0-383 GCF_008729295.1 Plectropomus leopardus | reverse complement strand
GCAAACACCGCCGAGAGGACAAGCCATTGGCTGTGGCTGAAGAGGAGCGAAACCTGGCTGCTAAGGCGAATAGCTAACCGCGGGACTCACACCCAGGCTTGATCAACCTGTGGTGGGCCTGCCTCAGCAGAGGGTGCATTGTGATAATTGGCAGAAATACCCCGTGATGCTGAGGTACACAACTAATGATGTGTCCCGCTGGTAAAGCCTTATAGCAGCCATCCATCAAGAACTCCTGAATTAAAAGAGGTGCAAGAAAATTACCTGAAAATTTACCAAAAACCCCCTCTAAACAAACAAAAAGTAGACATATAATGACATAAAGAAATAATAAAAACCTAAATAAAAAATAAAATAGAAAAAAACAGGGAAATGCTCTAGAA
>NW_024664002.1:0-314 GCF_008729295.1 Plectropomus leopardus | reverse complement strand
GTAAGCGTTGCGAAGATCGAGTTTGGTAAAGATGGTTGCCCCTTGTAATAGTTCAAACACTGAGGCTATGAGGGGGAGGGGGTAACGATTCTTAACCGTGATCTCGTTCAACCCCCTATAGTCAATGCAGGGCCGCAGGGACCCGTCCTTCTTTCCCACAAAGAAGAACCCGGCCCCGGCAGGAGATGAGGACGGCCGGATGATACCACTAGCTAGAGAGTCTCTGATGTAGGTGTCCATGGCCTCTCTTTCTGGTGCGGAGAGAGAGTAGAGCCGACCCTTAGGAGGGGCCGCTCCGGGAAGAAGATCAATGG
>NW_024664001.1:0-690 GCF_008729295.1 Plectropomus leopardus | reverse complement strand
TCGAAGCTCTCTGCGTCTTACGTGTTAATTCCAAGTGGGCCGCTACACCAGTAGCTGCTTCATGTTGAATCAGAAAACATGTTTCCCCTTTTCTAGTGAGACAATGTGCGCACAACACTAAATTAGGTTTCATAAGAGAATGTGAACCACTAAATTCTCCTATATTGAGCAGAACTTCAAATAATCCTTTCTTACATTTTTTTTTATTGTTTTCATTCTTTCCAATTTGCGGATTGTGCAACCCCAATTTGTGTCCTTCAACTGTCAGAGCAATGTCAGTGGAATTACTGTGAAAGGACATTTTAAAAGCATATGTAATATTCTTTCAGCAGATTCTTTCCAGGCTGCGCATAATATTACACGGCTTTCTGTGAGCGCAATTACATGGACGTGTGCCGGCGACTGAGCCATCCAAAATGAGAACGATTATGGCCGGTCTGACTGGTGGTGCTGGAGACAGAACAGAGGGCAAAAGAGAGACCTTCAGCATTAAGCTTTGCTTATCTCTTCTCCACACTGCTGAGACGAGGGAAAATGTGTTTGTATCATTGCTTCATAAATTAGGAGTATTCAGTGTAAGATAACACTGGTGGTCTCTTTACCGGTAGAATGAAGTGAATTGCCTTCACCAAAGTGTTCCCACTACTTTGTTCAAACTCATTTAGAAGTCAGAGGCCAGCCATTAAGAAT
>NW_024664000.1:0-331 GCF_008729295.1 Plectropomus leopardus | reverse complement strand
CTTCTTGTTTTGTTTTGTTTTGTTTTGTTTTATATTTTCTCCAATGTTTTAAATTAATCTTAAATCTGCATTAGACAGACAAAATTGTATATACACATTACTAGTTCTCAAGAAAACCAAAACAACTACAACTACTAAAACAACTAAAGAAATAAAAAACAGCCAACAATACAAAAACTGCAGAACTAGGATCAAAATAGGATTCACTTTCAAGTAAAATAAAAAAATAACGCTGAGAGATTTGGATTGGATTGTCTACTGTGTACGACCTTTAAAGTCTTCTATTGTAGGAGAGGGAACTGAGAGTTTTTAAATGGGTGTACTGGCATGC
>NW_024663999.1:0-342 GCF_008729295.1 Plectropomus leopardus | reverse complement strand
AGTTACAAGAAAATCACCCAAAAGTTTGCAATAAAAGAAATAAAAAAGAAGAAGAATAAACAAAAAGTAAGAAAATGCTGAAAAACAAAAAAAGAATAATAATGTAAAAAGACATTTTTTTTTCAAAAAATGGAAAAAATGTCTTTCTTTCTCTCTTTCCTTTTTTTTTAGGTAATTTTACTTGTCACTTAGTTTTCTCATCATTTTATTAAATTTAACTAAATTTCAGGACATTTCTTGTGAAGTTGCACATTGCCTTCGTCCCATGATTTTCTAAATAAATCAAACCAGTTTAATACGTTTATGCTTGCGAAAGTCACCTGAACGCAACACGAGAAAGCT
>NW_024663998.1:0-1175 GCF_008729295.1 Plectropomus leopardus | reverse complement strand
TTATCAGATGACTTTATCACAATAAATAATATTGCATTATGTGAAACGATAGAGCTTTTTTATCCCCAAACGATATATTTCGTCATATCGCACAGCCCTGCTTGAATCCATATTTTCCTTCCACAGTGGTGTTTAAATCATTAAAAAGCTTATTTCTTGCGGTAGAGAAAGACAGCTTCTCGTCACTCTGACAAAGTGGCACAGAGCCAGGATGGGAGGCCGTGGGCGTTCAGGGGTTGAGTCAGTGTCAGCGGCGTTGGTGGAAAGCATGTCAGCCCACAGAGAGAATCAGAGATACAAACATCCACAGAAAACACAGCCCCAGATATACAGATGTGCCTGTGTTCGCTAACAGATGGAACAAAGCAGAATGTACCCAGAGAGAGACAGACGGAGGACAGAGGGAAAGAAGACAGAAATCAAAGAGACAGAAGAGGAGTGTGAGACTACAGAAAGCTTCTGGGCCACCTTGAAGCTGCTCATGCAATCAAACGAGATGTCAGAGAGGACAGGAAAGGTGAGAAGAGAGCTGGGGGGAGGTTGAGTGTAAAGACAGGAGAGAGAGCACTGAGCAACTGAGTTGGACCGATGCAAAGATTTCAAGGCAATTTTTCCCAATCAGATTTTGATCTGTCAGTGACATCATTTGTTCGATTACAGTAACCTGTAAACATTTTTGAAATTTCAACGCAACTGTCACTGGTCTCAAGACTTTTAGTCTCCAGTGAGTCCTGCCATCGGTCAAACCCTAAAGTAAGTTTTAGAAGGAAAGAAGAGAGGAAGTGTGTTTTACCTTGAGCACAATCTTGTTGTCAGAAGTCGGGGTGCGTCCCACCCACAGAGCAAACTTGCAGGGGTCTCCTTCAACATGTTCTGTCACCCCCAACTCTGACGTCTGAGAAGAGAGGGATAATATGAGGAGATGTTTTAGAATTACCATGGCTATTTAGTGTGGGGTTTGTTTTTTTGTAGATCTGTGAACACATGGTTTAATTTCTATAAAAAACACAGGATTTTAAAGAAAACAGTCTTGAGGTCATTTTATTTTTTTGTTTTATTTTTTACTTCACTTACTTTACTTTTTCTTTTATTTCTTTCTTGTTTGTTTTTTTTTTTTTGCTTCTTCAGCAGTAATTTTCTTTTTTCTTTTTTAATAATTTCTAGGCCATGTCTTG
>NW_024663997.1:0-679 GCF_008729295.1 Plectropomus leopardus | reverse complement strand
AAGTGTACATTCATGTTTGAATATAGTTTTGAATTCCAAAACAGTTTTTCAAGTTCATATTAACAAAGTAAAGCAGTTTTTACGTGTGTGTCTTGATTGAAAACCAAATGAATGCAAATACATTTACTTTATGATCTTAACTTTCACATTTATTTCTTTTAAATAAGTGTGGTCTTGAAACCACGGCTTTGAGGTTGTGTTGTAAAAGTGGGGTTGGGGATTTGTGGGGGGGCCATGGAGAGAGCAGTAGCATCTCTGCATGGGGAGGTGGAATAAGGATCTCTGGTACAGATCTTGTAGATGGACTTGTCCTTGCAGGGCTGAATCAGCTCCTTTTGGATCTGAAAGTCTGTCAAGTCCACCAGGGCCTGCAGAAAACCACAAAGAGTTTCCAACTTCAGTACTATTCTTGGATATTGTATTAGATATTATTCTAGTGTTTTTGATTACTGTGATTACTACAGACTTGATTGTTTCTAATACAATACATGACTACACACTGAGACACTCCCAAATATCTTATAGTGCTATACACTGGCCTGATCTACACCACCTTAAATTAGATTTATCATTGCAGGCATGCTATTATTGCACTGCTGTTGTCGATTTTATCTTAAAGGTTATATTTACTAGTGTATCTCTGGTCTCTGCTGTTCCTCGAAGGTCTTCACATAGCAGG
>NW_024663996.1:0-208 GCF_008729295.1 Plectropomus leopardus | reverse complement strand
GGCACCAGCAGGATGTTCTTCTTCCCTCGCTCACACAGACCTTTGATCACTTCGTCCGTCTGAGGGCCGAGCCACGGCATGGGCCCCACCTGAGAGAGCAGACACAGGACGTGAAAACAGCTCAGTACAACCACGGTGGAGGTGTGCAGGCGTTTGTGTCCAGGTATTTCCTAAAATTCACACCTGAATGTAAAACAAGCGTGTGATG
>NW_024663995.1:0-383 GCF_008729295.1 Plectropomus leopardus | reverse complement strand
GAGATAAAAAAGACAAGTGACACTGAGGCAGAAGAAGAGGACACGTAATAATAGAATACACGTAAGGGTTAAAAAAGAAAGGAAAATGCTTTTTTTCAAACATTAATGGTTAAAAATCTGTGCAAAGTGACAAAATAGAAAGAATATACAAACAAAAAAGTAAAAAAAATTAAGCAATATCTAAATGAAGGTTACAGTTAATGATAAAAGTACATAAAAAACATAAAATAAATAAAATTTGTAAAAATCAAATCAAGTGGAAAAGTTTCAAATTAAATGAATGAAAGATTTTGAATGAAGGTTAAATTTTAATTAAATGTTAAGAATAAAAACAAACAAATATTTGAATACAAGCTGAGGATATAATGATAAAATATACAAAT
>NW_024663994.1:0-402 GCF_008729295.1 Plectropomus leopardus | reverse complement strand
AATGATAATGCACCTTGCTTCATGGAGCCTGTGATTAATGTTTATGTGAGAGAAAATAGTCCAATTGGTTCCGTTATTTATACAATAAATGCATTTGATCCTGATCTGGACAGCAATGCAAAACTGACTTACAAATTGTTAGATGGTTATCCGAAAAATATTCTCATTTCATCAGCAGTAAACATCAACTCAGAGACTGGAGATATAGTCAGCCTGCAGTCTTTTAACTATGAGGAGACAAAAACGTTTCAGTTTAAAGTTCAGGCCACAGACTCTGGTGTCCCTCCGCTCAGCAGCAACGTGACTGTCAACGTTTTAATTCTGGATGAAAATGACAATAATCCAACCATTCTCGCGCCCTATTCTGAGCACGGCTCCGTTAACAGTGAGAGCATCCCCTAT
>NW_024663993.1:0-264 GCF_008729295.1 Plectropomus leopardus | reverse complement strand
GGAAAGACTATGTGACCAGTTTAAACCAGTTTAACCAGGACCAGCACCAGCACTACCACACACTGGTACCAGTCATTTACCAGGTAAATAATCCAGTTATATACCAGTTACACCAGTCCTACCACCAATGATACTGGTTATATACCAGTTATACCAGTCCTACCACCAATGATGCTGGTTATATACCAGTTAAACCAGTCCTACCACCAATGATACTGTTATATACCAGTTAAACCAGTCCTACCACCAATGATATTGGTTATA
>NW_024663992.1:0-287 GCF_008729295.1 Plectropomus leopardus | reverse complement strand
AAGAGTCTCATGCTCTACCGACTGAGCTAGCCGGGCTTGCTGTGGCAGTAGAAATCTTGATTTAAGAATAAACTATAAGATATATTGCACATAACTACTTCCTTTAGTATTATAAAACAGACAATCACGTACAACATAAAGTGTACTGTCATTGTCTTCAATGATTTACATGAGCTGTTTTATTTCCTTTGCTGTAATTTCCTAAATTGTGCACTAGAGGGAGACATCGTGCTTCTCCACTGTAGAGCTACCTGCCATCCACCCTTTGCTTCAATAACAGTCAGCAA
>NW_024663991.1:0-358 GCF_008729295.1 Plectropomus leopardus | reverse complement strand
CCTGCAGCGTCCTGGTGGAGACACACAGAGACAGAGACAGAGACAGACAGACAGAGAGACAGAGAGACAGACGTGTCCATCATGTAAAGCGTCTGCTGTCAGATTAGTTCAGTCTCGATCAGAGAAAAGTTGGTAAATGTATAAAAACTGAATATTTTCTGACAGTAAAAAGAAAAATGTACGAGGAAAAGAAATCAGATCATCTCTGAGATTCAAGAGGTAAAGATACAAAAAATAATTAATATTCTCTGACATTCAAGTGGTAAATTTACAAGAAAAATCCTGGAAATTCTCAGATATTCTCTGAAATAAAATTGGTAAATCAAGGAGAAAACAGTTATTATTCTCTGAGAATGAC
>NW_024663990.1:0-209 GCF_008729295.1 Plectropomus leopardus | reverse complement strand
GGAAGACAGACCCCTCCCATCTTGGCCACCACCTGTCAGAACCCCTTTCCTCTGTTAAAAGGCTTTGGACTATCAAGACCAAAACCTCACACCATAAAAACAGTGGGGACTCACAAACACTCTCCCTGCCCCCAGCTCTCTCAATATCTGTTTCTGATTTATTGTTTAATTCTATGAACCAAGAACTAATATCAAATGATTTATAATAC
>NW_024663989.1:0-450 GCF_008729295.1 Plectropomus leopardus | reverse complement strand
TTTAAATCGTAACATCATTACTAAAATTGGAACAACAAATATACTAACTTTGGAACATCATTACTAAATTTGGAACATCATTACTTAATTTCGAACATCATTACTAAATTTGGAACATCATTACTAAATTTGGTACAAAAGCACTGAAACTAAAGTAAAAATGTACTTTAGTTGTGTGATTGGTTCCACTGCTGAAACAAATAAAGTCAGGCTCCTCAGATGATGGAGATGAGCAGTGGATAATGGAGGTAGCTGCTGCTGAGCAGGAGGTAGCTGCTGCTGCTGCTGAATGGGAGGTTGCTGCTGCTGCTGTGTAACGGGAGGTAGCTGCTACTGCTGCTGAGTGGGAGATGGCTGCTACTGCTGCAAAATGGGAGGTAGCTGTCATACCGTCGTAGCAGGCGGATCTTCTCTGTTTGGTTCCAGGTTTAGTATCTGTATCTGGAAATT
>NW_024663988.1:0-409 GCF_008729295.1 Plectropomus leopardus | reverse complement strand
CCTTTCAATTTTGAAACCCACCTGATGTCTGACCTCCTTTAGAGATTTCTGGCAATGGCTTTGAAAAAATGTCCAAAATTATGAAAAATGATATTCCATACATTGATTATAGAAATAATCAATGTATGAAGTGATACTCAATGCAATTATTTACACATTTCAGTGTGTTCAGCATATGCACAACTATAAGGCTTTCGAGAAGGTTTGTAGCACACGCGCTGCTGGCTTTGTGAGAAGGCACGCGAGAATCCTCAATTATTTAAAAAAATCATGAAAAAATCAATGGAGTATCAGGCACAATTTCTGACTTACAAGCGTAATTCGGGGGCTCAATCCGCACGCGTGGATATGCATATTATCCTCGTGCGGCAAGGAACGATGCCAGTTATGAACTGGGTCCAGAAGTGGC
>NW_024663987.1:0-1914 GCF_008729295.1 Plectropomus leopardus | reverse complement strand
AGCTGGAAATTCCAAGATTAAACAAAAATACACAATCTTGCCAAACTTCATGTCATATGCATCAACACTGCCAAAATGATCAAATGTGAAGTGCATTAAAAACACCAAACAGTTCCTCGGGGTTAAATGTGATCTTTAAATGTCTTCTTCAGGGGGATGGTGGTAAAGCTGAGGGACAAGTTCCGTCACCCCGAGTGCTACACCTGCACAGACTGCAACGTCAACCTAAAACGGCTGGGACATTTCTTTGTGGAGGACAAGATTTATTGTGAGACGCACGCACGCGAGCGAGTGACCCCGCCCGAAGGCTACGACGTGGTCACCGTCTTCCCCAAGTAGAGCGCTCCCTGAGCTCAGCCTCGGACTGCATGCCACTATAGGACACCATGACATTACCCGACACATGATGACATGTAACTCTTGCTCTCTCTCTCGCAGTACGCTTCAGTATAGTCACCGGTAGGCAGGACAGTAGAGAACTGCATCTCTGAAAATGTTGATTTGCACATTAACTTTGGCCTCTATGAAAAGAAAATTAACGAATACTATAAGATGGCATTTTTTTGTTTTCTCCTCCCCCCAAAAAATCCCCAAACATTTTAATGGCAGCCACTGTGTTTAAGTCATACTTGTCTTTGTATTTGATGTTCTTTTGAATCATGGAAACAGCGAAAAACTTCATTTCACCCCAAGACACATGTTTTCTACAGTTTTATTTTTAAATAAATAGACCTACTTTTATGAAGCAAAAACACATTTCAGTATCATGACCTAATAAATATTTTTAGCTTAAACAAATGATCTCGTCCTCCCAAATCATTGATTGTGCTTTGTGGTGTGTTAGTGAACTGGGAGTAAATTAGTGCAACATGCTCATAAATTGCAGAGGTGTGGACTCAATTCGCTTGACTTGGACTTGAGTCACAAATCTGATAATTTTAGACTTGACAAAATCAAAGACTTCAACTGTTCTTAGACTTTTACAACAATGACTTTTGCCTTCAAACACACAATTCACAAAACTCATTCTGTTGTGGTTACTGGTTGATGGTGCTAAACGCTTTGAATGTGCAAGTTAGAACCACAGTAACAAAGAAATGCACATTTTAACAAAGCAATCATGGTTTTTGTAAACGCAATATACTATTAATTTGTTGTTAAATGTCATTAAATCTGGTTAAGAACACATAATAACCTCTGCAGGACTCAAAGTTAAGGACTTGAGGATTTGAGGGCAAAGACAGTTACTTGTGACTTACAAAACTTTGACTTGTTGCCACCTCAGTGAATTTGTGTTCTAGAACAAAGAAATGGCCCCAAATAAATTACTAAATATTTTTTAACAGTAATTTCCAAGTGTTGTGAACTCAGTTTAAGTGCTTTTAAAGAATCAATTTGCACTGAAGGTAGAAAATGCTGCTGCACTTGTTCTTGGACAAACAGGATGTCAATCAATGGCGTCACTGCAGATGTTTTGCCCGATTTCTGATGGTCAACACCTGCTGTGACATCACTGATCATTAGGGCTGCAACTAACAATTATTTTCATTGTCGTTTTATCTCTGTCTGATATATTTTCTTGATGACTTGATATAGTTCTTTGGACTATAAAATGTCAGAAAATGGTGAAAAATGTCAATCAGTGTTTCCCAGAACCCAAGATGACATCTTCAAATTTTTTGTTTCATCCACAACCCAAAGAAACCAAGAAAAATATTCACATTTAAAAAGAGGAAATTGGAGACATTTTCCTTAACCCCTTGAAATCTAAGCAATTCGGCATGATTTCTTTTTTTAAGAAAACATCAGAGCAGGGCGACGAGCAACAAAAAATGGCCTAAAAATTTACAGGAAATTAGTGGATAATTCCAAGAAAATGACCTGAAAATAAGCACAAAAGGAAAAAAAAGTTTT
>NW_024663986.1:0-568 GCF_008729295.1 Plectropomus leopardus | reverse complement strand
TTTGCAATGCTGTCAGATCCCAGCCTTTCCCAAAGTCACACTGGACATGGGGCTAGTGGTGCAATGGACAACGCGTCTGACTACGGATCAGAAGATTCTAGGTTCAAATCCTGGCTAGCTCACACACACCTTTAGCCTATAACCCACATCTTCCACAACTTCATTCCCCCAAACTGTCTATCAAAGGAAATCAAGAAAGATCCAAATGATCTGCAAATGGGCATTCATCATGGACCAAAAAAAATCGGAACCACTTTCAGCCAATCACAGCTGTTGTGACACCTCTGCTGCTGATTTTTCTCATGTAACTTTCAAATAATTTTCCTTTAAAAAACTAAATTTGTCCCTGAAGGACAGAATCAGGAGTGCTTGATAAACCATACATGGAACCCACATTTGTCACACCTCATTTAGGAAAAACATACTCATGAATCGGTAACAGGTCTGATAATCAGAGCTCTGAATAGACAATAACAAGATCAAGGAACATCAAGCGGCTGTGATCGTATAGTGGTTAGTACTCTGCGTTGTGGCCGCAGCAACCCCGGTTCGAATCCGGGTCACGGCA
>NW_024663985.1:0-308 GCF_008729295.1 Plectropomus leopardus | reverse complement strand
ATCTATTGGCTGCAAAGCCAAAATAAGAAATCATATTCATAATTTGGTAAAAATCAATTTAAGACAGACTACAGAGGTTTATCCTCACCTCTGTACTAACAGACTGTATGTGAGAGTGGAATATCACTCCTCAACCAACAAATTATTGAAAGGAAGAAATTACCCAAAAGAATTATTAACCATTTAGATCTAAACCCTAAAATACTGGAAAATAAGTTTTAAGATCCACCATTGTATGAAACTGACTCACCTGAGCTGTGAGATATGAGGCAGACACTGTAGGAAACTCCTCACTTCACTCTCTTCAT
>NW_024663984.1:0-432 GCF_008729295.1 Plectropomus leopardus | reverse complement strand
TAAAAATGCTCTCTTAAACTCTCACACCAACTATCTCACATCTGACACAATACAAACATTGACAAACTATAATTATATAGAATACATACTTATAATTACATTGCATGGCACCTTAATTGCACTTATTTTCCATTGGTAATTTTGTTATATTTCGCACCATACAACTGGCTTTTAAAAAATAATATTTCGTACTGTACTATTAGATTTTTTTTATTTAATTTTTTTTTTTATTTTGTATCTTAGCTATTTTTATATTTGGCCTATTATGTCAGCTAGTTGTTATATTTAGCAACTGACATTAGCTGTTCTTTTATATTTTGCACCTTTATTTTAGCTGCTTTTGATATTTTGCACTTTAATATTATCTAGTTCTTATACTTTGCATCTTATTGTTAGCCAGTTTTTATATTTACTGTTAGCTCTTTTTATATT
>NW_024663983.1:0-442 GCF_008729295.1 Plectropomus leopardus | reverse complement strand
AGGCTTTCAACTCTTTCCCTTTCCTCCGCCAAAAAACAAAAAAAGCTGATTTGTAAATTTTAAAGGTAAGCGTTATTAATATGTAAATATGTATGGTGTCACTCACGTACATATATGTCCTTTTACACATGCTAGTAGAGCACAAGACACAAACTAAACTGGAGCCCAGTGATCAAAACATGCTCCATAGTTCCACCAGTGACCAGTAACTCCACTGGGAACCTGTTATGGAGCTTGTACTGTGCACTCCTGACCTCTTGTGGCTGAAAGTGGAAAAAACACTTTGATTGGCTGCCTTGCTTCTGGCATTTTCTGCCCTGGTTGGTATCAAGTATTGCATTTTGAACAGCAGGAAGCAGATATTTGGATGGAACATTGCCAAAGGGTTTGGGTTAGGGAGGGTTGGACCCTCCTAAAGCCCTTTGCTTCTGTTACTGAGACA
>NW_024663982.1:0-611 GCF_008729295.1 Plectropomus leopardus | reverse complement strand
TTGTGAGGAAAATGTTTTGCAGCAAAAGCCACACGTGCCAAAATCTGATGTCAACATTGCTAATCCCAGCTGCAAAGTGCATTACATTTATATTATACAGTGTCCTCTGAGAATTATCGATTCTGATTGGCTGGCAGCCGTGGATTAATTTTAAGTAAACACACAGTATAACCACACATCTATGACAAAGATGTTTGTTTATCATCCTGGATGAAACTCTAAAGACAGCAGTTAAAATAAAGAGCTTTCAATCACCTGGTCCTTTTTTCTTTAATTTTGGAGAGGAATAATTCGGCTCCTGGTAAAAATATTCTGAGCAATTTTTTAGAAGCAGGAGAAGTTTCAGCTGGTAGCAATCTGCAGTCCTCATGACGAGATGACAATAAATCTCCCTAAATCTTAAAGTCACCTTTTACGAGCATTTCAATTTCTGAAACCTGAGAAAATTTGTTTTATTTCTTTTAAAAACATGGTGAAAAACTGAATGAACAACTTGGCAAAAAAATGTCCCAATAAAGGCAAAAAAATACAGGGTGACCAAAAAAAAAAGACCTTAAAAGTATTATCAAAAATAGTGGAAAAATGACCAGAAAAAATATTAGACTTTTTTT
>NW_024663981.1:0-259 GCF_008729295.1 Plectropomus leopardus | reverse complement strand
ACCGAGTTACAGGTGACGTCATGCTCAGCCTAAATTCTCATTGGTCACATTGAGTCTCCACCTTCTTTTTATCCGCACTTCATCCTTCGAGCTCGAGCAGGAAAGACGGTGTCTGTCTGTCTCAGAAATTAAACATTTGTTTTTCTGTCAAAGCTTCAGATGGTCAAAATGAAGACATGGATTGTCCTGATTGTCCTGGGAATGTGTCTCCATGGCGCGGCGGCACGTGAGTCAACAGTTTTGTTGTTTTTTCAAGTTT
>NW_024663980.1:0-247 GCF_008729295.1 Plectropomus leopardus | reverse complement strand
GTATCCAAGACACTCGAATGCTGCCCCGGTGCTCGTTCTTGCCCTCTACTCTATAGTAGGGCAGCCCGCGACCACATTGCTCTGAGAGAATATAAGTGCAGTTGCCTTGAAAGTGAAACAGTCTGTCATCAAAGGTATAGTAATGTGGATCTCCAATTATGCTGCAGGTGCCTTTCTCCACCGTCTGGCAGGAGAACCGAAAGTCAGCAGGTTGGCAGATTTGGGAAAAGGTGCAGGGTTGGCTGTG
>NW_024663979.1:0-730 GCF_008729295.1 Plectropomus leopardus | reverse complement strand
CCTAAAATTACGGACATTTTACTCACATTTGAGTATGAAGATAATATATTTAGCAATCTGACACGTCCCCAAATACACAGAAACCCTCCCCGCTGCCATCTAGGCTGATATTTATTTTATTTATTTATTTATTTATTTTTTACCAAACTAATAAATAAAATGAATGTAATAATAAAATAAAAACTGCATTTGTTATTTCTTGACTGTATCCACCTGTACATACATAAGAATTTTTTATCATATTTAGTGTCTTCTGGGCCAATTCAGCAAGATAACAGCATCCAGTATGCACAATATTGACAATATATCGATACTGACCTATAAATCCACTTTTTTCACCTTATTTTAGCAATAATAAAGCCTCTCCTGGAGTAGAATTAACATCATATTATGCACACTTTTATCACGATGTCACCAGCAGATGAAGACATGAAATACAATACTTGTCTGCGTGTGTAACATTCATCAGTGCAAAATATGAAAGACACTAACTTACGGTTGATGTTTTGTAAATGTTCATTTAGTCAATTTAAATAAAAAAAAATCTGTTTCTGATTTCAAAAATCTGGCTGTTGGCTGATTCCAATATTTCAATTGAAAGCCAATAAATGCCGATACTGATGAGGTGCTGATATTATCATTACGACTAATTTAATACTTATTTAACTTTAAGTGACTCCAGCTGTTTAAAAAAAACTGTAAAATCCAGATGTGTTGTTTGACATCAACA
>NW_024663978.1:0-216 GCF_008729295.1 Plectropomus leopardus | reverse complement strand
AAAAAAAAAAAAAAAAAAAAAGTATGTCGATGTATTGATAATTTAATAAGATAAGATGTTAATAAGTAGTAATATGTTTATGATAAGTTGTGATAAGTTTAGGTCGTAGATAAATAATGATAAGTTTAAGATATTAATAGGTATCTTTAGGACATAGATAACTGTTAAATTTTAATTATAGATAAGTAATGTAAGTTAAAGAGACAAGTATAGATT
>NW_024663977.1:0-241 GCF_008729295.1 Plectropomus leopardus | reverse complement strand
ATTGTTACATTAAAAGCTGCAGATTTGTCCAGATTCTTCTCCTCACACTGACTCCTCACATTGACTCCTCACACTGACTCCTCACACTGACTCCTCACACTGACTCCTCACAGCGACTCCTCACAGCGACTCCTCACAGCGACTCCTCACACTGACTCCTCACACTGACTCCTCACAGCGACTCCTCACAGCGACTCCTCACAGCGACTCCTCACACTGACTCCTCACACTGACTCCTCAC
>NW_024663976.1:0-1289 GCF_008729295.1 Plectropomus leopardus | reverse complement strand
TTATCACAACAGGAAGAAGAAAAGAGACTAAAATGCGCCTGTGGCATCATTCTGGAAGCTATGGCAACCAGAGACAAAATCATATTGAGTCAGTCAGTACAGCTGATTCTGGCTCTGATTAAAAGGCTTAAAGATTTCAAAATATTTTGTCTTACACAACAACAACATCTTATCAAAAAATCAGAGGATATTTGTTGAAATCTAACTTCCTGTATGAATGTTTGCTGTGTTTTGGTACCTGGCGTGACGGCTGTTTTACGCTCCATCCTGCAGCTCGTCGTGCGTACGTGAGAAGAGCTTCATCGTCCAGTTAACCAGTAACCAGCCCTCTGTTTCCTGTCTGACCTGCTGCCAAACACAGAAGGAAAGAATCATTCTTTGGAAATGTGTTAGCAGAAAAAAAACATGAGGTCGACAGTAGAGTGATGTGTTTTCAAAGACAGAGTTTGATTGCAGCTGCTGATAAGCAGCTATTAATTTGTCATGTCCATAAAATCCCAAGGAAATCATGTTCTATGCTGAATTAACTCTTTGAAAACCTGAGCAAAATGGCTCGATTTCTTAAAATAAATAATAATTCAGTAAATTAATTTAAGGTATATATTCATGATAATTAGAAAATGTCGTTTTTGGACATTTTCCCTTATTTATTTTTTTAAAATAATTTTCCTGTCATTTGGGAAGAATCCTTTCCAAGTTTCTACCCTTTTCCAACAATGCTTTATAAAGAAAGGAAACCACTTTGCACGCAACACAAGAAAACTGATGCTGAACCGGGTTTTAAAGGGTTAACAAAAGCTTTAAGAGCATCATGGGGCGTCACGTTCAGCTGGGGTTATTTGAGTTCGTGCACACAGGTGAGGCCAAATCAAACACCTGCTGTCAGTCCGAAGTTACAACGTGAAAACACCTCGCACCAAATCTGAAAAAAGTGAACTTTCTAAAGATTTTGTTGAGACTGTCACTGAGGATTAGATCCACCGAGCTGAAAACAATTTGATAAAACAGCCCTGACATAAATAACACAGGGTCCGTTTTAATATATCACACACACTCGTATCAAAAATGCATCTTTCAAAATCAAGCTTTAAAAATATTACACATCAATACTTTTTCTACTTTCATTGACTTAGCTTTTTTGATGCTATTTCCACTGGGTGCACTGTCACAATCAGTGTGACTCACATCACAGTGTGAGAATTTGACACTACACAAAAAATAATAACAGTGTACAAAAACCGTGTTGCTGCTCATCACTGGCATAACCCATGCCGTCATCAGCAAAAAAA
>NW_024663975.1:0-355 GCF_008729295.1 Plectropomus leopardus | reverse complement strand
GTACTTGTTAGCTACCATGTTAGCTACAAACTGCATCCATTTTTTTTTTTGCTTGTTCGAGGTCTTTTTATTAGTATATGATGTCGTGCAAATACATTTTGTCAAGGATGCAATTGGAAAAATATGATGCCCCCCTCCTGTGTTTTTTTTTGTGACAACAAAAGCAGGTGAGACCCAAATAAATAAATAAAAATAATGAACACAACAAACAAGTGGGAAGAAAATTACAGCAAAAATGAAAAATATATACAATAAGGAATCCATATTTAAACTGTATCCAGTTTATGTATTTATTAAGTCTAAGTATTCTTTTTTGGTGGACTGTTGATCCTCTTCCATGTAACTAATTTAACTT
>NW_024663974.1:0-396 GCF_008729295.1 Plectropomus leopardus | reverse complement strand
TTACTTGAATACTGATGTGCAGTAATTATACACAGCTTTAACCCTTTGAAAACTGTATCGTCGTCACTTTTTTTTCTGCATTCAGACACATTTCACAGGTATTTAAACATTTGAACTCTGGGCACATTAGTTTGATCACTTTCAAAAATATGGGGAAACAAAGGCAGTCAGCAACTTGACAAGAAGTGTTTGACAAAATGCAAGAAATCAGTTTATTTTGAGAATTATTATTTAAAAAAAAAAGCTATAAGAAATGTACAGAAAACTATCTTTTTAGTAATTATAATTTTCTTGTGCTTTTTGGCAATTTCCTTTCAATTATTCAACGAAATAAAAGGAAATGTTCCATCATCAGGGGACTCCTTTTAACATTTAAACTATGAGATTATTTTTAAA
>NW_024663973.1:0-220 GCF_008729295.1 Plectropomus leopardus | reverse complement strand
GAAAAACAAAAACCCACATTTAG
Organism: Plectropomus leopardus; assembly: GCF_008729295.1. Lineage (NCBI taxonomy): Eukaryota > Metazoa > Chordata > Actinopteri > Perciformes > Serranidae > Plectropomus > Plectropomus leopardus. The sequence goes on along the minus strand of NW_024663973.1, from coordinate 197 downwards.
GCCTCGCTGTTCATCAGACTGACAACAAACCTCCATCAGACTCTCTGAGTGAGGACGCAGTCAGGTGTGCAGGCTGCATTTCTACATTGACTCGACGATTTGTGCTGAGAAATTGCATCCTAACAGGAGTAAAGACTCTCTGAAACTCAATGAAAGACTCTCAACTCACTTCATGATGGAAACTGTAAGATTCAAAC
>NW_024663972.1:0-302 GCF_008729295.1 Plectropomus leopardus | reverse complement strand
CAACACGTCAGGTTCATGTCACATCGCAGGAGGAGGAGGAGGAGGAGGAGAGAGGAGGAGGAGAAAGGAGGAGAGAGGAGACGACCGACAACACGTCAGGTTCATGTCACATCACAGGAGGAGGAGGAGAGAGGAGGAGAGAGGAGGAGAAAGGAGGAGGAGAGAGGAGACAACCGACAACATGTCAGGTTCATGTCACATCGCAGGAGGAGGAGGAGGAGGAGAGAGGAGGAGGAGAAAGGAGGAGAGAGGAGACAACCGACAACACGTCAGGTTCATGTCACATCGCAGGAGGAGGAGGA
>NW_024663971.1:0-234 GCF_008729295.1 Plectropomus leopardus | reverse complement strand
GCGATGGCCTACGTCGCCCCCGGCCGATCGAAAGGGAGTCGGGTTCAGATCCCCGAATCTGGAGTGGCGGAGATAGGCGCCGCGAGGCGTCCAGTGCGGTAACGCAAACGATCCCGGAGAAGCTGGGGGGAGCCCCGGGGAGAGTTCTCTTTTCTTTGTGAAGGGCAGGGCGCCCTGGAATGGGTTGGCCCCGAGAGAGGGGCCCGTGCCCTGGAAAGCGTCGCGGTTCCGGCG
>NW_024663970.1:0-230 GCF_008729295.1 Plectropomus leopardus | reverse complement strand
ATGGCATCACGAGGTATTCGTAGTGTCCATTGGGTGTGTTGAACGCCGTCTTCCACTCGTCTCCCTCTCGGATTCGGACCAGGTGATACGCATTGCGGAGATCCAGTTTGGTGAAGATGGTGGCTCCTTGCAACAGTTCAAAGGCCGACGCGATGAGAGGGAGAGGATAGCGGTTTTTAACCTTGATGTCATTCAGGCCCCTGTAATCGATACAGGGCCGCAGAGATCCA
>NW_024663969.1:0-459 GCF_008729295.1 Plectropomus leopardus | reverse complement strand
AAAGTTGTATAATTAAAAATGAATGAATGAATAAATAGACAAATTAATTAATTATTAACTGACTTCTCAATACCCATTTTTATAGAATTTATTTTTTGTGGTGTCATCTTTTAATTTCTTTTTTTTGTTGTTGTTTCTTTTTACCTATCTTGTCTTTTTAAGTTATGTTTTATCTATTTTATTTGTGGTTTGATTGCTTTTATTGTTTAGTCCATGTCTTTCTATTATTTTATTTTGAAATTATGTGTTCTGCATCTTGCATTATTTTTCCTCTGGTTTTAATTTAATTTAATTTAACTTTGCCATAGTTTCTTCTGGCTTGTGTTCAATAGAGTTTTTGTCTGTTGTCGGTCTTGTATCACCGTCTATGTATCCCATTTCTGCTTTGCTTTGATTGTCAAAGCACTGTAAACTTTTTTTTAAAGGTGCTATAAAAAGTTACTATTATTATTGTTGTTG
>NW_024663968.1:0-276 GCF_008729295.1 Plectropomus leopardus | reverse complement strand
GAGGAATTGTGAATTCAAACTTTACAGCTGATCTGCTCAACTTTTGAAGAGTTATGGGATGTAATAACACCTCTTGTAGCGCTGGCTGCATCATGTGACCTATAAACGCCAATAATTGTTTCCATCACAGTTTTGCAACATATGGTTTCTTTAATCTCCTGAAATATCAGCTCATGAGAGCATAAAAACTATTTTGAGATAAATGTTTTTTATTAAATCAGTGTGTTTCCATTTGAATTTTTTTTATATTCGCAGTTTCAATTAGTGCATTTGAGG
>NW_024663967.1:0-356 GCF_008729295.1 Plectropomus leopardus | reverse complement strand
CTGGTTGTCCACTAATAGGAAGGCTGGTGGCTCTTCCAGTCAACATGTTGAAGATGCTGAACCCAAAATTGCTCCTGGTGACTGATCCATCGGTGTGTGAGTGCATGTGACTGGTTACTGAGTAGCAAGTGGCACCTTGAACAGGAGCCTCGGTCACCAGTGTATGAATGTGTGTATGACTATGTGACAGTGTGAATGTGACTCAGAGTGTGATGGGACTCTGAGTGGTCAAAAATGAATAGGAAAGGGCTGTACAAGTGCAGGTCCATTTACCATTCAATGTTCTCAATGGTAGCCTCTTTTATTAAGTATACAGAATTTACTCTGCGATTTAGCACGTCTGCTCTTTTTTTTTT
>NW_024663966.1:0-205 GCF_008729295.1 Plectropomus leopardus | reverse complement strand
TTATTATTAAAATAACATTTAAAATGACCTTGCTAGAAAATGCTGTCAATGTTTGTTGCAATAATATCAGGCGGTTTATCAATGCAATATCATTGTTTGAACAGGATTTGCAGCTAGAACTTGTAAATGAGATAACAGAACTTAATTTGTTCAAAAAATTTTTTTTGTTGTAAAGTTGCCTGATGAAAATAAATATATTCTGACT
>NW_024663965.1:0-3563 GCF_008729295.1 Plectropomus leopardus | reverse complement strand
CTCCGTCTCTCTCTCCGTCTCTCTCTCCATCTCTCCTTCAGGCTCAGCATCGATGCCACTCTGCAGTCGTCAATATCTTCAGAGAAAAACTTCGGTTTCTTGAGCGGCTGCTGCCAATAACCGTCTCAGAGGAGAACTTTGGTTTGTGCTCTAATTCGAGCGCTGCTGCATCGACTCTCGGCTGAAACTTCGCTCTCTACCTTTATTGGCAGCTCCTGTGGTGCAAAAACAAATTATAACGCAGTGGAGTTTGTGTGGATATAAATATTCAAAAGCTCAGTGTGTCGTCTTCGGAGATTTGTGACTTGTTTTCCTCAGATTCGGGCGTTGAGCTCTGGGAGAGATTCGACTCCGCAGGATGAGCAACACGTGGGTTTTGATTTCTGGTGGATTTTTTTTTCAGGGCGTGATTTGGGCTCTGGGTTTTCCCCGACAGCATATTAGCGCTGACATTAGCTTATTGGAATCAGCCCAAAACACACTCATCAAGAATCACATCAGGATGAAAGTCAGTGGAGATTATTTGGTTTGTGCAGCTTTTAACCCTTTGAAACCAAAGCAAATTGGCTTGATTTCTTTCAAACGCATGGGGACACGGCAATGGGCAACGAAAGAAAAACTGACGCAAAAATTAACATGATTTTACTAAAAAGTACAAGTATATTACCAAAAAAAGGAAAAAAGGAGGGAAAAACATTTTTAAAAAATCAAACTAACTTAATAATGTGACATTTTTGTATGTAATTATTATAATTTTGTATCAATTCTTTAACCCTTTGAAACCTGAACCTTGTTCCTTTCGAAAACATGGTAATAAGGTAATGAGCAACAAGAAGAATTATACAAAAAATGATCAAGGAATAAATCAAAAGTACAAGAAAATACAACAAGCAAATTCTAAAATAATTTTTAATATTTCATTCTGATAATTATGAATATATTTTTTCCCTGGACATTTTCCCTAGATTTAAAAAAAAAAAGTTTTCTGAATCAACTTATTTCTTGCAGTTTGTGAAGCATTTTTTACAGAGTTGCTAAATACCTATTTTATCATGTTTTTGAAAGAAATCACACCATTTTGTTCTGGGTTGAAAGGTTTGAATACTTGCAGAAGTTTTATACAAAGCAGACAAGACTTTTGGCGTCAAACACAGACTTTGGTTATGAAATGCAACATATTTCAACATTTATTTTCAATTGTCATCCTTTTGCCTCTCATTGCTTTTGCTTTTTTTTTCTTTACAGTGACTCTGGAGAGAAATCTGCAGAAAGAGTTGAAGCTCATCCTAAATCCAGTTATCCACCGAGGGAGCTGTTTTCTCCCAACAAAATAGGAGGTGTAACTCTCACCTCTTTCTCCAGGGACAAGCAAAGACAACAGACACACACACACACACAGACACACACACACACACACACACACACGCATTTCTCTCATCCATTTACAGCAAATTCATGACTACTTTCCCCCCGTTGTCCTTAAGGACATGTTCTTTTGGAGGAATGTTAATCACCATAATAATGATAATATTATGGTGGGGATAATGACACCCAGAGGAGGAAAATAAATGCAGTCAAATAAACAACCAAAACACAGATAATATCATTTTGTTCTGTGTAAGCTCCAGATGTTTACTTCCTCTTTATATGCTCTTACTCGATAAATGCTCTTTAAAATGAAAACAGTGGCTTCACCGCTTCGAATGTATAGTTTAAAAAAGAAAAAAAACTGTTTCCGGACTTGGAAATTTGAAGATGTGCTTTCTTTAAAAATTGTCCAAAAAAATTATTAAGGAAAAAAAGATTGCCAAAAAATTTTAGAGAAAAGGAAAATTGCAAAAAAAAGTTTTTGAAAATGACCAAAAGTTTTTTTTAAAGAAAAAAAGGCAAATGTTTTTAAAGAAAAATAATTTTCTTTTAAAATAGTACCAAACTTGTAAAGGACAAAACAATTGCCAAAAAATAAATAAATAAAAATAAACATTATTAAGAACATGTACTGGGTTTGAAAGACTTTTTTTTGTTTAAAAATTGGCAAAAAAAATTCTACAGGTATGGGCTAAACTTGTGTTTTAAGTGCATGTGTTATTTACACTTTGCCAAATAAAATTGAACATGTGGCACTTTTTCTTATGGGTGGACCTTGAACTAATTACTTAGGAGAAATCTGGACCAGTTGGGAACCAGTGGCTTAGTGCTTGTAGAAGATTTTCTTCTTTTTTGCAGCTGCATGTCATCTTCTATCATTACATCCTCCAGTTTCCTTCAGACTCTCTGCTGTATTTCACATAACACAGAAACAAAGATAAAAACTGAAAAAATCACACAGGTCCAGAACTTAGGGGAGATGAGAAGTAGCTTCTTGACCTGCTGCCGATCATTTTACCGCAGATCCAATCAGCTTTTTTTCACCTGATCAGACTCGGCTCACCTCTCCCTCCCTGTCCTCTGACCTGGTTCACTCTCACCATCAGTCTCTGTCTAAACAGCTAATTCTGCACATGCAAACCCACGTGAGCAAAGTGCAGACCACCGCGCAGGACGTCAGCACAGGTGATAAACACAGGATCTGCACACTGGAACTGCTTTCTTTAATCAAGCATTGCTTCATCGCATGAGGCTGATTCAGATCATGACTTCAGTTTGTATGCTGTTGTCTGTTTTCAGCTCAGTCGCTGGAAAAAAATGTTGGCATTGTATGTTTCTGAAAACCAATAATATGTAACATTTGTACCTTCAAAAGCTTCATATAAACTTTTCTGTGTTTTTCCAGAGGATTTTTTGGCTCGAAACGTGGATGTTTTGTAGCAACTGTCTGTTGTCTCTGTTTTCCAATTTTAGAGAAAAAGAAAATTGCTCAGTTTTTTAAAAAAAGAGTCATTGAGACATCGCTGAATGTTTTAAAAGAAAAAAATATCCCAAGTTCTTAAAAAATGCCTCAAATTTTAGAGGTAAAAAATCTTTAAAGCAAAAGAATATTGTCAAAGATTTTTAAAGAAAACATGAGGGCATGTTGAAGGCACCCAGTGTCTTCAAATCCTACAAACAGCCCTGGTTTTAACTTGTCTAAATGCTCTTAATTCTTGCAGTACTTTTAATTTATGAGGAGATATGATGTTATGATGTTATTTGTTTGTTGTCCCTCCAGTTTGTAGCTGTGCTCATGTGGGCACTTGTGTTTTTTAGGAGGTTTTTGCAATGTCGAGAGAGAGTGGCAACACTGGAAGAGCCCAGCTGCAAACGGTTTGGGCAGCAGCACGATCGCAGAGGTTTACTGGAACCGAAAGGTTTGCAGACAGAAAGGAGGCAGAAAGGTGTGAGCACAAAAAGCAGCTCTGGGGATCAAACGGAGGCACAAAACTTTTAGGCTGGTTTATGTAGAGAGAGTGAGCTGATGAGGCAACGAGACGCAGGTGAGGAGGAGGGCGGAGGAGGGGAGGCGGCTGCAGACACAGGTGGGGCTAATGGGTGAAGGGAAAGGAGGGAAAGTTTGAGGGTGAATGAATGAAAAATGGCCATAGCCCTTTTTTAAAAGATAGATAAATAGTAACTTTATTAATCCC
>NW_024663964.1:854-1330 GCF_008729295.1 Plectropomus leopardus | reverse complement strand
GAGCAGGAGGAGGTGCAGGAGGAGGAGCAGGAGGAGGAGCAGCAGAGTGTGAGCTCTCTGCTGACAGCAGCGTGTTTGTGTGTCACGTTCGCGCCTCTCTGTCACCTGTCACACCTGTGCACCCGATGTCCCCGACATCACTCAGAGAGACTCTCTGCTGCCTGATGTCCATAGCGTCCACAGATCCACTCAGAGACCAGAAAACCGTCATGTGTCCTCCGGCTGATGGTCGCGTCCCGTGCAGACAGCAGCTCTCTGTGTAGGACACAGTTCAGCGCTGTCTCTGTCTCACAGTCAGCCGTCTGTCCACAGCTGTGTGTCAGAGCTGCAGGACGCTCCGAGGACACTCGGTCTCTGTCTGCTTTCGGCGGAGACAGCAGCGCCCTGCTTGGTTTTTGTGTTTCTGTGGACCAATCACAGTCCTGATGTGCAGAGCGGCGGAGCTCTAACAGCGTCACACTCACAGTATTAATTAT
>NW_024663964.1:0-768 GCF_008729295.1 Plectropomus leopardus | reverse complement strand
AGCTATGTATATATATATATACATAAACAAACACACACACACACACATTTATGTTTGTTTTTTCTGTGTCTTTGTGCACGGACACACACACACACACACATACACACACACACACAGGAAACTGCTCAGTCCTCAGCAGTGAAGCTGCTCAACAAAATGAATAAAATATCACGTGAATTACTGAAACCCTCAAAGTGATAATCGGACATCTACGCCTGTGTTTACACCTGTCCTACACAACATGTGTCACGTGCGGCGCTGACACGTGGGAACACACAGAGAGCAGGAGGAGGAGCAGGAGGAGGTGCAGGAGGAGGAGCAGGAGGAGGAGCAGCAGAGTGTGAGCTCTCTGCTGACAGCAGCGTGTTTGTGTGTCACGTTCGCGCCTCTCTGTCACCTGTCACACCTGTGCACCCGATGTCCCCGACATCACTCAGAGAGACTCTCTGCTGCCTGATGTCCATAGCGTCCACAGATCCACTCAGAGACCAGAAAACCGTCATGTGTCCTCCGGCTGATGGTCGCGTCCCGTGCAGACAGCAGCTCTCTGTGTAGGACACAGTTCAGCGCTGTCTCTGTCTCACAGTCAGCCGTCTGTCCACAGCTGTGTGTCAGAGCTGCAGGACGCTCCGAGGACACTCGGTCTCTGTCTGCTTTCGGCGGAGACAGCAGCGCCCTGCTTGGTTTTTGTGTTTCTGTGGACCAATCACAGTCCTGATGTGCAGAGCGGCGGAGCTCTAACAGCGTCACACTCACAGTATTAATTAT
>NW_024663963.1:0-394 GCF_008729295.1 Plectropomus leopardus | reverse complement strand
ATTTAGCATGTTGAAAAATCCTCTAAAAAAAAAAAAGCCATACTATAGCCTTGGTAAAAATGACAAAATGTGACCTCTCCAAAAAATGTCTGAAAACAGCTGGAAACCACGTAAAACAGCATGCTAATATGCGTCATGGCAAAGAATTTTGCAAAAATGGCCAAAAACACCATAATTTAGCATGTTGAAAAATCCTCTAAAAAAAAAGCCATACTATAGTCTTGGTAAAAATGTCAAAATGTGACCTCTCCAAAAAATGTCTGAAAACAGCTGGAAACCACATAAAACAGCATGCTACTACACATCATGGCAAAGAATTTTGCAAAAAGGGCCAAAAACACCATAATTTAGCATGTTGAAAAATCCACCAAAAAAGTCATACTATAGCCTTGGT
>NW_024663962.1:0-472 GCF_008729295.1 Plectropomus leopardus | reverse complement strand
GAATGTTGTTAATTACTGATGAGTTTGGTGTGCATCTAGACGAGTGGAAGAAATAAGAGTCAAAAAAAGAGAAAAAAAAGTTAGGATTAGAAATTGTAAATATTAAAAATTTAAAAAAAACACCAAAACTGAACTCCTAATATGATTTCTGCAGGCCAGTGCAAAGGATGCTCTGAGGACAAACACTAAAGTGCTTCTCTGTGATATCATGAGTTGATAATCTGCTGTAATAACAATCCTCCATTTGTTTGTCTTAATTGTTCTTACGTATCTGCAGAGAGACAGAAAGTTGTGCTCAAGCCTCTGACATTTTTGTCTCTGATAAATGACCTTTTACAACATTTTATTATCATTTTTTACCTCATTTTTATTTAAATGTGGCTTAAAGCATCAGCTTTTATTTAAAAGCATATTGTATACCTAATAACTGTTTGAGTCGAGTCGTGCTACTCCTGTGTAGTTTGGAGGGTAG
>NW_024663961.1:0-528 GCF_008729295.1 Plectropomus leopardus | reverse complement strand
TTTCCGCACACACAGACTCCAGTCTTTAAGTTTTTTTGTGGTGTTAACGTGTCTTGTAGGTCTGCATGTGGGTGTGTGTGAAGAAGAACGTGACGGAGGATCTTCTGGAGGATCTGCCCCAGACCGGATTGCGTCCGTCTGAAGAGCAGCGGTGTCCTGTCTCAGAAGTAACAAATATGGAGTACATCACAGAAAAGATACAATATTTTTTGGGGGATGGATGGCATACAACATGTGTCACTGTAAAGTGGTTGATTCTCAATGGTAACAAGTACATGAGTGAACGGTCTCTGATAGTCACCAATGTAAATGAGACAGTACCTGTCTTTGGACTTATAAAAAACATTTAAGTATTATATTAATGTATTAGCAGAAATACACATACTGTTTTAAAAAGACAGGTTGATGAAGTATTTATTAATCAATACAGCAAACAACTTTTAAAATGATGTTAACATGAAAATTGTTGTTAATGCATGTGTGTTTTGTGGATATTATTTCTTACATTTCTAAAGAAGAGAAGAAAAT
>NW_024663960.1:0-232 GCF_008729295.1 Plectropomus leopardus | reverse complement strand
TAGGCAGATCTGTTGGCATGCTGACCCCCACGCCAGGATTGACCCAGTGGACCAGTCTATGTGCGGATTGTGACGACGGAGCCAGGGGTATCCGAGGATCAGGGGTAGGCTGGGGGACTTCAGGACGTGGAACTGGATGGTCTCGTGATGTTTCCCCGACAGGAGCATGGAAATGGGGGTGGTCGGATGAGTGACGGTCCCCAGGAGGTGACCATCCAGTGCGCTGGCTGGT
>NW_024663959.1:0-557 GCF_008729295.1 Plectropomus leopardus | reverse complement strand
TATGTGGTGACAAAGCTGTACATAATGTTTGTGTTTCTGCAGGCTGTCCTGTGACCACAGGGTTGTTGGACAGCTGAAGTCTCGCACCCTGGCCAACAGTGCTAATCAGCTGTACAACACCCTGGGGGACGCCTGGATGCGGAGAGCGATCCAGTACCTCGGCGTGTGCGAGCAGTTCCTAGCCTTGTCCTCTGTGAGGGGGCAATTTCCACCACCACCAGAGATGCCCCCTCTGCCATCACCCATCTGGCTGCTGACGGTGTACAGCTACGACATCCTGACGCGGCTGGATGAGTACAAGGCCAGGATCACTTTAACCTTTGGATCCATCTTAAAGATGGATTCCACCAAGAAGGCGAGTAAAGCTTCTCACACTTTTCTCACAGCTGCTTTTACACCACAGCTGTGTGTTTATTTAAAATCTCCCTCCCTCTGTCCAGGTAACGAAGAAGCTCGCAGGTACCGCTTCGGACACGGCCGCCTGGGCCACCAACATCGGCAATGAGCACGGACAGGTCCTCATGAGCGTCCTCACCTGCGCTGCACCTTCAGCGGAC
>NW_024663958.1:0-349 GCF_008729295.1 Plectropomus leopardus | reverse complement strand
AACCAGACACTGAGGACAAGACTGGAGACTCTTCTGAACCTGAGACTGAGGACAGTGATGATTGGAGGGAGACCAGAGAACCTCAGTCAGGTTTAAACTCTCTGAAAAAGAATCGAGTTAGGGAGAAACCTTTCAGCTGCTCTGAGTGTGGGAAAAGATTTTACACCAAGGGAAGTCTGAAGAGACACATGAGATCTCATACAGGCGGAAAAACATTCAGTTGCTCTGTGTGTGGGAGAGGATTTAGCACCAAGGGAAATCTGAAAGAACACATGAAAATTCATACAGGAGAGAAACCATTTGGCTGCTCACTGTGTGATAAAAGATTTGTGTGTAAGGCATATCTGAT
>NW_024663957.1:0-399 GCF_008729295.1 Plectropomus leopardus | reverse complement strand
CATGGTTGTGTTTGGCTTGGAGATTTCCCTCTTCTCTTTGGTGGAATAGCACACACTAGATACTAAATACCATTTGTTACAAGCGAACATGATTGAATAGATACGACACAGACTCGCCGTTGTGAGTTCTATGGATGGCTTCTGCAAGGATCATGGAGATGTTGATGACCTGGATTTTGGACAATGCTTCATCTTTTCTTCCTCAGGAGTTGTTTTGTTAACCAAGACAGCTTCAAAGCAGGCAATGTTAATGAACCAAAAATACCTTTCCCAATCTGTCTGCTCCTATAACTGCTTTTGCAGCCTCGTCAGCAGCTTTATCTTCCTGTGAGACCTTGGCAGATGACCTTCGTGTTCTTACTGATGTAGAGGTTTTGTCTTTTTCTTGTATATCAGTGT
>NW_024663956.1:0-244 GCF_008729295.1 Plectropomus leopardus | reverse complement strand
GTGAGTGTGTGAGCATGTGTTTGTGAGTGTGTGAGCATGTGCGTGTGAGTGTGTGAGCATGTGCGTGTGAGTGTGTGCGAGTGAGCATGTGTTTGTGAGTGTGTGAGCATGTGTTTGTGAGTGTGTGAGCATGTGTTTGTGAGTGTGTGAGCATGTGTTTGTGAGTGTGTGAGCATGTGTTTGTGAGTGTGTGAGCATGTGCGTGTGTGCGTGTGCGAGTGAGCATGTGTTTGTGAGCGTGTGA
>NW_024663955.1:0-355 GCF_008729295.1 Plectropomus leopardus | reverse complement strand
ACCACTAGCCCAGCATCTGCTGGTGTGTATTCACACTTTTTTCTGAGTTGGACATTATTGGACATTTAGGAAGTTTTAACCCTGACTCCAATTTTGTAATTGTACTTTTGTCATTTCTGTTTTTAAAAAGGGACAGTGTGCACTGATCCACATTGAAACAAATATAAATGCACCTGAGTTAGCGGGGGAGCTAGTTTTCACTGGTAATCCCTTGGCTGATGGTAAAAACATCCTAAAACAACAGTATGTACAATGGTTAAGACAAAAAACATTATGATAAAAAAGACACAAAATATAGTTAAACATGGACAAGTTAAGAATATGCAACACAATTTAACAATATGAGAGGATAAAA
>NW_024663954.1:0-211 GCF_008729295.1 Plectropomus leopardus | reverse complement strand
AATAGCATTTAATCAACATTAAATCAGTTCACTTATGATTATTCTGGAAAACAGCGTTAGTGTGAGCGCTCTGTACTCTGTCAGTTCTTGATTCTTGAGAACAGCATCAGAGTGAGTGGTCGTAGCATTGTTCACTCTGTGTTACTCTCCTCAGTCTCCTCTGTTAGCATAACTGCTACTTTTCTTCAGTTGGCACAGACAGGCGAATAGT
>NW_024663953.1:0-1530 GCF_008729295.1 Plectropomus leopardus | reverse complement strand
AGGGAAAACCTAGATATTCACAAAGTTTGTGATGAATGACAGGTTGTGTCTTTATGCAAAATAGATTTGGGGTTTAAAATTCAATCAAGCTTTTTTATTTTAGGGGTTTAATGAAGGTGGGTCATTTTTTGACCCTTAGGACAAGTGGTGTATACAGAAAGTTAAGGGTTAAACTCTATGTACTTTAAATAATAATGAACCTAATTACAGCTATTAATCTTAAAAAAAGACAATCGAGTTTCACTTAATGTTCTTCTGTCATCAACAACATTCCCCCACCTTGTAGTCATTCATGTTCTATTGCTAAAATGTATGTATTGAGATATATATGTACTGAAAAATATATACAGGTATGTTTACTCTGTCATGTTATCCATGCACTTATTGTGGATCTACCTGCATCTCCACTGGATACATTTCTCAAAGTTTCATCATATTTTGCGCAGCATAAATGATGTGATGAAGCCCTTCAATTGTGAGCTTGCCTTTTTTGTCTTTTCTTTTTTTTTTTACTCTCAATGCCCCGGTGGTTCACACATTAGAAAGCAACAACTTCAGTCAAATTCATTTTACCGCATTTAAAACATACCTGAGCCCTCTAGGTTATCCACGCTGTGACCAGGAGTGTATTCAAAGCCACACAGATTCTTTGACACCACAGCGTATCTCTCATCCTCCTCCTCCACATCCTCGTCTTCCTCAGAAAGGAGAGTAGCTCCCAGATCAGAGCCCAGTGTACTGGACATGAAGTCCATTGGAGGGATGGGGGTGGTGGACACGTTTGGACTGCCCTTCAAGTGCCTAATTAATTGTGGAGTAAATACTGTATATTAATGAAAAAAATACATCAGAAAAAAAATAACTGAGGTCAGAAAATTAGCAAAAATACTGCAAAACAAGTTCCAGAATGCAGAATTAGCGCATATTCAAAAATAGGTGGAGATGCAATGTGCAGAGACGATGAATGCCTGCAGTGATTTCACTGATTACTTTCCTCAGCGCTGGTGTGTTGTGCTAACACAATGGAGTTGTAATTGGGCTGGATAAAGGATATCTGGATGGGCAGGGCTGTCACCAACATGCCTGTTATCTCCCCCACAGCTGTCCTCCATGATGGCTCACATCCCGCCATAGAGGAGATGCATGCATAATTACCAACTCTATTTACTGATGTCAGAACAGCATGTTAGACTAAACCCAGTCATTACCCTCCAACACGTGTCGCCCCTGACTTGTCAAGTTTTCCAATGCTCCATCAAAGGTGCAATCAATGCAGAGCTGTTTTTATCGCTCGCAAGGAACACGGACCGCAGGTTTGGGGCTGACACATGTAAATACCAGTATTATAAGACACTCAAACATCGGCCATTGATATGCAAAACCCAAACTATCAACGGAATGAAATGAATAAAATTACAGGTATCTCTCCTGCTGTGCAAAGCAAAGGTATCTGAAGTAAAATTGTGACGCACACACACAGTATAAAACTTTCAAGTGATCTAAGAGTCACACATTTTTTATTTTTTTCAC
>NW_024663952.1:0-269 GCF_008729295.1 Plectropomus leopardus | reverse complement strand
CTGGACCAGAGGTACTCACAACTGAAAAGTCCACACATCAACATGCTGTTTATTAAATTACATCAACCTTAATGATGCAAGGACTGTCCTGAGCAATACAAAGCTTGCATTCGTTTTAATCACTTGTTACAGGACATGTATAGTACAATAAGTGAACATTAAAAGTAGGGATGCATGATAGTATCGGCACGTGATCAGTATTGGCAGATATTGGCTTTAAAATGAAACATCAGAATCAGTCAACATGCTAATTTCTGCCAATAATAATA
>NW_024663951.1:0-301 GCF_008729295.1 Plectropomus leopardus | reverse complement strand
ACTTGGCCTTCAGTTGATGAAGTGGACAAAAATATGTAATTTCTTCTACACTGAAGAGGTGGAGTGACCAGCACCCATATGATTCTCAGATCCTAACTTTGAGTGTTGAACAGTGGAGACTGCTGCCACTAAGAAGTGAGTGACCTGCAGTGGGTGAGGGGTTTGATTCTCTGCAGGTCAGCCTGTGAAAATCTGTCAGGCCTTGATTCCCTGCAGTGCGGGGGATGGTTTCTTCTAGCTGACGATGGTCGTTGTGGTCGTGAGGACATTACACATTGGGCTTCAGGGTTGCTTACTTCTC
>NW_024663950.1:0-242 GCF_008729295.1 Plectropomus leopardus | reverse complement strand
GGAGGGGATCGGGTACGGCGGTCGGCGGCGGCGGCTCTGGACGCGCGCCGGGCCCTTCTCGCGGATCTCCCCAGCTACGGCGCCCGTTGGGCCCCCGTTCGCGCGGGGGTCCCGGCGGGTCGCGTCGGCTGGCGCCTAGCAGCTGACTTAGAACTGGTGCGGACCAGGGGAATCCGACTGTTTAATTAAAACAAGGCATCGCGAAGGCCCACGGGGGGTGTTGACGCGATGTGATTTCTGCC
>NW_024663949.1:0-335 GCF_008729295.1 Plectropomus leopardus | reverse complement strand
CTTCAAAAAAACTCCATCCACAGCCTCTGTCATTAACCTGCAGGTGCTGCCTCCACCTGCAGATTCTGTCAGACCGCTGCCTCAAAACCTCTAGCTACAGCCTCTGCCAGTGACCTGCAGCTGCCGCCTCCACCTGCAGATTCTGGCAGACTGCTGCCTCATAACCTTCACCTAACCCTAACCCTTAAAACCTCCAGCTACAGCCTCCGCCTCCACCTATAGGCTCTGGGAGTCTATTGCCTCAAAACCTCCACCTCAAGCTTCTGTCAGTGACCTGCAGCTGCCGCCTCCATCTGCAGATCCTGGCGGACCGCTTAAAAACAATCTTTATCTAA
>NW_024663948.1:0-382 GCF_008729295.1 Plectropomus leopardus | reverse complement strand
GAAGGTGGAGAAACCAAATTGGCTGCTGAAGACAGAGGTGAGGCAGGTCAAGTCTTGTAAAGTGGTGGAGCTGGCATGGAGGATCGCTACAGAGACTGAACGATCTGGCGGAGTCTGGAGGTCTGAACCAGGGTTATATACACTGCAGGGCTTGATCGGAGATTAGGTGCAGGTGAGGAGAACCAGCAGCTGCAGGAGATCAGATGGGCAGGCAGGAGGAGGGAACCCAGAGTCCACGCCCAGCAACACAGAGGCAGGAGGAGAGAGCCAGAAGTCCACGCCCAGCAACACAGACAGACTGAGACAAACATGACACAATAGGGAGGGGAAGAAACAACAGGAAAACACAAGGAAAGGGAGAGGCTAAGCCTAACCCCTAACA
>NW_024663947.1:0-385 GCF_008729295.1 Plectropomus leopardus | reverse complement strand
ATAGTACTGTATGTCATCCAAAATAGCATAAACAATGTAAAATGTCCACAAAAATAGCATAAAAAGGTCATAGAATAGTATGTTATACTATAAATAGTCATAGTATAGTATTTCATCCAAAATAGCGTGAGTCACTCTTCATTTAGTCTTTTTCTGTTATTTTGTCAACACCTCTACTTCATTCCCAGTTGAACTACAAGGTCCCATTACTGCAAACTGCACACATGCACACACAGTATATGCACATGTCTGTTTAACTCTGTAATTAGAAGAAATAGCCCAAGTCCACAAAAAATCTAACTATCCCCTTTGAAGGTTATACAATACACACTATATCATGCATAAAGATATTTCTGCAATTAGTGTATTATCTGCCCACTGTAGT
>NW_024663946.1:0-465 GCF_008729295.1 Plectropomus leopardus | reverse complement strand
TTCATCATATGTTAGAAAAATATTCAAAATGGCTTGAAGTAGCATCAATTTCAAATCTCTTGGTACAGGTCAATTATCGTTTTACTTTTTGTTTCCATAGAAATCAATTGTGATGGTTTGAATCAGTTTTTTTTTAAAGATTTTTGGGCATTTTTGTCTTTAGTGTATAAGGGGGAGAGAGGGATGACATGCAGCAAAGGACACAGCCTCTGTACATGGGGCGACAGCTCTATCCACTGAGCCACCAGGCGCGCCCAGGTATTTTTTTTATTTTTCTGATAGCTCACATTCATTAAATGCTTACTTAGTGGTTCATTTTTAAGGAAAAAAAAACAAAAACACAAAATGACGTGTAATACATAATTCCTCTCCTATGTGAAAACATAGTGCCCACCGCCCACCTCCAGTCTCCACCAGTTGGCCACTCTGCGATTACCGCTGGTGGACGGTGTTGCTATGGAAACA
>NW_024663945.1:0-312 GCF_008729295.1 Plectropomus leopardus | reverse complement strand
AGTCTTGCAGCATCGAGTCTTAGTGACCACAGAATTGTATTTTCGATGATCTTTTTTTATTAAAATTTTCCTAAAATCATCTTTGCCCAACGTTAAGAAAAGTGCATTCGTTGTCTAATCAACTCAAATGAAAATCTGTTTCACAAACCTGTAAAATAACACACGATGTGTTCAAGGACCGTCAGAAATTAGAAATGCCAACAATAATTTGATTTCCGTTTTCTTGAAGAATATTGCCACAAAAAATGTAAAAAAAAAAAAAAACCCCCAAATTTTTTAATACAACTTGCCTCTGTGTTTTCTTTAAGAGTT
>NW_024663944.1:0-319 GCF_008729295.1 Plectropomus leopardus | reverse complement strand
CAAATTGTGCAAATTGAAATTGTGAATATAAAGTACACCAAATGGGATCATGTTAATTTTGAAAAACCCCCGAAAAATGTTTTTAGGCTTGTATTTAGCCTTCTAATGAATGTTTGGCCACCTCTGCTTTTAGCTCTTTTTTTGGTCTCCACCAAGTTCCGACTCTGGCTCTTTAGCTGCTAAATGTTCATCTAATCGCTATCTCTGAAACATGCTGTAACTGTGCCGTAAAACCAAAACAGTGAGCTAAAAGACGCTACACATCTCCACAGAGCAAGCATGCTATCATTGTTTGTTTTTGATTTTTGTTTTTTTTTTT
>NW_024663943.1:0-250 GCF_008729295.1 Plectropomus leopardus | reverse complement strand
ATGTTGACTTTGACAATTTGTTGGTTAGATTATCTACTTTAAATGCTAAAAAAATTTAATACTTTCTAGAGTGGAACATGAGGAAAACAATGAACATATGTTATTAAAGTACACATTTGGTTTGTCTTAAAAAAATGTAATACATTTGTTATTTAACTGGGTGTGATAAATATATATGTTGGCTCCTCTATCCTGATCTGCCTGATGTTAAAAAAAGAAAATATTAGATAAATAAATAAATATTACCATT
>NW_024663942.1:0-2569 GCF_008729295.1 Plectropomus leopardus | reverse complement strand
AAAATCATCTAACATATGTGATGTTAAGCTACATATATACAGTATATTTCTAACTGTATATATGTAGCTTAACATCACATATGTTAGATGACATAAGTCGTGACATACTTTGTTACGTAGCTGAAATTACTGAACATTAACTTTTGGTTTTAGAAAGAAAGGAACAGTGCTCATGTGGGTGAAAGTCCTGTTGTTGTTTGACCCATCCACCACACCTTTTTTTCCACACTATACGGACTGTCTTTCTCTTTACACTATGTTAGTTTATTGGAGCTTGTGATCCTTTGTGTTATCCTTTATCCTCACATCCTCACTTGAAAATCCAACACTTTTGGTTCCTAAACGCAGTGCAGCAGGCGGACTTTCTATGACTTCTTTTTTCCCCCACAGCAGTTTGTCACTTAAGGGATGATTAATTGTTCTGCCGATCTGATCACAGCTGATCAGATCATATCAACGAATGAGAGGAACTGTTAGGAGATGTTTGTAAGTAAAAGCAAAGTTTTAGACCCAGCAGAATGAATGGTTTCAGTTTGAATGCACCTGATGTTTTGCTATAAATTACATAATCCAATAGCACTCCTAATGACCAATCCAGCTCCAAAAATCTATTTGTGGCGGCAGATGTTTTAATTATAAATGAAAGTGTGGGGAACCCTGTAATGGCACGGCCCAGTGCATCTCTTACAGACACGACAGGCTGCCCCGGTATCAGAGGGCGAGGGCTACTGACCAAGCGTCCAAATCTTATGAGTTGCGAGCGAACAGGTTGAAAACTTATGAGATTTCTGCTTTTTGCAGCACTCAAATGCTTTACAAATCCCACAGACTGAGGGGTAATTCAGATTAAGGAAGAGATAAATAGGAATGATTAGAGATGGATAGAAGAGAAAGAAGAAAAGAGTGACAGGGAAGGGAAGTTATGTTTAATAGGACGTAGGCTACATGAAGAAGGAAAGTACAAGATAAAGGAGGCAGAGTAGAGTGGCATTAATCATAATTATTTTGTCTAAAATAGTACATGTAAATGTGCTGTAGCTATGCTGGAGCACCAGCATGATAATGACGGAGGCTTTGTATTTGCATCACGTCTCCTAGCAACCACAGCTGGCACCATCATGGAGGCGACTCTAATGGTTTGGTTAACGAATAAATTGTTCTCGGAAATCATATGTGGGACTAATTGGTTTGCCACCAGAAGTGAAAGGAAATGTGAAATATGGCATTGTCTGCTTTTTGACCAAGGGAGTGCCATTTATACAGAGAGGAATCATACAAAGTAGATCTGAAAAAATAATGATCAGAGAGACTAAAAGGAACACATCTGTCCTCTCCTCGTTAGTCATTAGCAGATGTTGCTATGTTCATACAGTGGATCACTATACCAATGGCAATTATTGCTTTTGAAAGATGCTTTTGTTATGACTATTCAATTAATGTTTTTGTGAAAGTTAGTAATATCAGATACACCACACACTAGTAATCAAGTGTTTACATAATCACACACATAGAAGCACAGCAGTCACCTGGATAATTGAATAATAATAATTATTATAATAACATAGGTTTAAATGGCTATGGAGAAGCTGGTTTGAGGCGTAAATCAGAAGAGTACCAAATAAAAATGCAAAACTGTAATTTGCTACAAAACACTGTGCCATAGTTTCTAAACTGAACCAAAATCTGTAACGAAACAGATTTTAACTGCTTAATGTTTAGAACTGTGTTCCAAAACTGGTGACCGGAAGTTTCCAACTGAAATTCTTGTTGACAGTCAGACAAACAGAATTCAGGAGTGGTCTAAACCGGCGAGTTGCTTCTCTCTACAGGGCATTGAGCAGTCATTTGACCCCAAATCATAATGCCTTAGTTATGTATTTGATTTTTGGTTAATTTCAGTATCATATTTTTTTGCAAATAAACTTAATGCAAAAAAAATATTTTTTATCCCCAAACTTCATATTTGTTTTTGGTATACATCAGTACAGCACTTACACATTACATAAGCTGCTCTAAGATGCCCTTTTTTACAGCTGTTTCAGGGTTGCTGTCCAGTCCGATCTGCTGTTGCATTCAAAGCTGTAACATTACCTCCAGTAGGCTCTAATACTATCCTGTATAATAGCTCCACAACTGTCACATGACCATCTCATCATATTAACCATGGGTGGTTTCATACAGACCTAATTTAGCATTTAACCTTGTGTTAAATAATTCCCTCTTTAAAGTTGAACTTATTTTTAGATCTGGGTTCTTGGATCTTTTTTTTAACCCTTTGAAACATGGGCGTGAAAAACTGCTTAAAATCACACTAATTCTATAAAAAATTATTTAAGGATATGAATAATTGTATTGTGTTACATGTAGATGTAGTTCTCTGTGAATTTCTAACTAGCTTTTTAAAAAAAAACATTTTCTAAATCTAATAATTTCTTGTTAGCGGGAAATTTCTTGCCAAGTGGCTTTTTGCCTTTTTCCCACGTTTTTGAAAGACAAACCAATTTGATCAGGGTCCAAAGGGTTAAATGGCATTTGAATGCAGCACAAAAAAGTGACGCAAGTGTTAAAT
>NW_024663941.1:0-205 GCF_008729295.1 Plectropomus leopardus | reverse complement strand
TTTAGCGATCCCCTCAAACACACACTGGAACTTCTTCTTCAGGTTACATTTTAGTTCACGCTGACAAACTGCAGAATGACTACCTGAATGAAAAAACAACAAAGAAGATCAATAAGTCAAAGAGGACATTTCAACAGGTCATGTCCTCACAGACTGAGTACATGAATATATTTTGGTCCGTCTCTTGAGACGTCAGTAAACGTCC
>NW_024663940.1:0-439 GCF_008729295.1 Plectropomus leopardus | reverse complement strand
GAGGGAGCTTTTCTCGCCTCTCTAACGCTGTGTCCTCCTGTCCTCATGTCCTCCTCCTGTCCTGCTGTCCTCCTGTCCTCCTGTCCTCCTCCTGTCCTCCTGCTGTCCTCTCAGGACGTTTCCTCTGGCTCTGGACATCGGCGGGGGAAAAAGTCACATCGCAGAGCATTTAAGCAAAGTACAGCCTGAACACGTTTATTCTTTCTCTGTTCTTCAGATAAATCTCATTAACGTTAAATCGTTAAATTTCACTGAATTACGCTTAGTCTGATCGGATTTATCGTTTGTTGTTTTCGGTGTTTCAGGACGTCATGGAGCGTTTGTTCCTGACCGACATCTCAGACAAAACTCTGGTGAGCGTCCAAACAAATCATGAAACGCTGATATTGTTTTTTCAGGGCCGATACCGAAACTGATTATTAGCACCGATATTTAAACC
>NW_024663939.1:0-320 GCF_008729295.1 Plectropomus leopardus | reverse complement strand
TCTGTGTCTCTGTGTGTCTGTGTCTCTGTGTTTCTGTGTCTCTGTGTTTCTGTGTCTCTGTGTTTCTGTGTTTTTGTGTCTCCATGTCTCTGTCTCTGTCTCTGTGTGTCTGTGACTCTGTGTCTGTGTCTCTGTGTTTCTGTGTCTCTGTGTCTCTGTGTCTGTGTCTCTGTGTCTCTGTGTCTCTGTGTTTCTGTGTTTCTGTGTTTCTGTGTTTTTGTGTCTCTGTGTCTCTGTGTCTCTGTGTCTCTGTGTTTCTGTGTTTTTGTGTCTCTGTGTCTGTGTCTCTGTATCTCTGTGTTTCTGTGTTTTTGTGTCTC
>NW_024663938.1:0-845 GCF_008729295.1 Plectropomus leopardus | reverse complement strand
GCTAACTTTGCCTGCACTCTTGACTTTATATTCCACCTCACATGGAAAACTTTCTTTCGGCCCAGAGCTCTTTATATCGATGACTTTAAAGATCTCATACGGAGGAATTAGCACTTCTCTTTCTTCCGCAACTGTAGAGTACTTGGATATGTCTTCTCCAAAGCACGTCTTAATCTCAAAACACGTCTTTTTTCCATATTTATCATTCTCGATGTACTTACCCCATGAGGATGAGGTGAAGGAGCTAAAGCGAAACTGCGTGTTTTTTTTTCCGTTAAAGGACCTGCCGACTCGACGGAAGCTAGTGACACATCCGTCCTGTCCCACAGGGACGTTTT
Source organism: Plectropomus leopardus (assembly GCF_008729295.1). Taxonomy (NCBI): domain Eukaryota; kingdom Metazoa; phylum Chordata; class Actinopteri; order Perciformes; family Serranidae; genus Plectropomus; species Plectropomus leopardus. The sequence continues at coordinate 507 of NW_024663938.1, read as the reverse complement.
TGCTCCTGCGTTCTTTCAGAGCTTGAATGGCATCAGTCAGGAGAAAGTGAAGAGCATGAAAGCCGAATGTGGTCTTGTACTCAGGTCCCTCTTTTCGAACTGCGGTATTGAATTGATAATACACATCGTTTTCAGCAGCGGTGTAACATTTAATAGCTGTAATGTGTTGTTTGTCTAGTTCTGATGAAGTGTATGCTTTGGCTTCAGCATTTTTCCAGGCTTTTGCAAATTCTTTGTTTCTGTTCTTCTCGTTGTTCAGGTATTCTGGCAGCTTCTTCATCATTTGATCTCTGCAGCCATCGTACATGTCGTCGACAGAGTTTGGGGCCATGTCCAGCTGAATGGACGCGTCTGTCCCATCACCGGCAGGCTTGGAATGTGTACCGCCGCCCTTCAAAGAAACAAAACACATTATTAGCACAAACCATTTTGTTTCATGCACATCAGTCAGAGCACGGAAGTTAAAATGAAGCAGCCGTCATACTCTACCATTGCAGACCCAGTAAA
>NW_024663937.1:0-740 GCF_008729295.1 Plectropomus leopardus | reverse complement strand
GCAGACACAACGTCAACGGTGTCAAGTTTTCACTTCTTTATTTGCATTTTTACTGTAAAACGTTTTGACAGTAACCTGATCTGAATATTTGGGTTTGGTGGCGTAATCGTGTAATCGATTAATTATTGATGAAATGAGCTTCACGTTATCTTTGTCCTGACCCCCTCGTCTCCTCTCCTCCTTCAGTTTTGGGAGTGCACGTCTCTGTCCTCTCTGGACACCTCGGGGACGGGCTCCAGCTCCGGCTCGGCCTCGGGCTCCAGCAGCGCGTCCTCGTCCTCCGTCTCGTCCTCCACCCCGCTGTCCGCCTCCCGCTCACACAAGCGCTCGGTGTCGGCGGTGTCCAACTACTCGACCCTGTCGCTGCCGCTGTACAACCAGCAGGTGGACGACTGCTGCATCATCAGGGTCAGCCTGGACGTGGAGAACGGCAACATGTACAAGAGCATCCTGGTCAGTTAACCCTTCGAAACCCGGATCGACATCGCTGTCTCGTGCTGCGTTCACATGCCTTTCACAAGTTCTTAAACCTCTGAACCCTGAGCACATTTTCGTTTGATTTTTTAATAATAAAATAATGAAAAAGGTAATCAGCAATTTGGCAAGAAATTTCAAATTTCAGAAATTTAGTAGATTTTGAAAATTATTTGTTTAAAAGCTTGGGAAAAAATGTCCAGAGAACCATATATCATAATTATATATTTAACATTATTTTACAGAATTATTATAAGTTTTAAACA
>NW_024663936.1:0-212 GCF_008729295.1 Plectropomus leopardus | reverse complement strand
TAAACAGTGCTTTGCATTGCACCACACTGAATTGAATAATCCCCACAGACAATTTGCATTGGAAACCTCTCTGGTCCGTCACAGGCCATTGACATTGTCCTCACATCTTTTCTCGCACTCTAATTTGCACTGAAGGTCATTAGATCGATTCGATGCTTTGTTTAACCCTTTGAAACCTGGATTGCCATCACTTTTCTTGTGCTGCGTTCAGA
>NW_024663935.1:0-331 GCF_008729295.1 Plectropomus leopardus | reverse complement strand
TAAAACAGCAAATGCAACTTTAAAATGGCCTCCCAAATAATATGTCAGGATCCACTACATGGTATTTTTTAACAGTTTAACAATATACCATCAGTAGTGTATCAGTGTATCAGCGTACCATCAGTAGTTGCAATTTATTTATTAGTTATCAAGTAGTATTGACAGAAGTGAAATTAACAGTCTGTTAACAGCCAGCTTAGGAAAGATGACACTGACATGTAAAATTACCAGCACATTTATGGAGCGAAATGCATCCCTAAAGGAGGTTAAATATTCATTTGTTTGTGAAAAAATTGTTGTTCATCTCTCTAAGATGTTAAACATTTGATTC
>NW_024663934.1:0-221 GCF_008729295.1 Plectropomus leopardus | reverse complement strand
TTGAGGACAGTTGCAGTGTTTGAGGACAGTTGCAGTGTTTGAGGACAGTTGCAGTGTTTGAGGACATTTGCAGGGTTTTAGGACATTTGTAGTGTTTGAGGACAGTTGCAGTGTTTGAGGACAGTTGCAGTGTTTGAGGACAGTTGCAGTGTTTGAGGACATTTGCAGGGTTTTAGGACATTTGCAGGGTTTTAGGACATCTGCAGGGTCTGAGCTCGGCC
>NW_024663933.1:0-594 GCF_008729295.1 Plectropomus leopardus | reverse complement strand
TGTCCTGATGCTGAGCTGCTGACGGCTGCGATGTCTCCGAGTTTCCCGCTGAGTTTGGACATCTTACACAAGCGGAGCTCATTTTAGTCTCCGGGGACCGCCGGGCTCACGTGTCTCCGATTTTTGGACGTTTGCAGCGTTTTAGGACATTTGTAGTATTCTAGGACATTTGTAGTGTTTGAGAACATTTGTAGTATTTTAGGACATTTGTAGTATTTTAGGACAGTTGCAGTGTTTGAGGACATTTGTAGTATTTTAGGACATTTGTAGTGTTTGAGGACATTTGCAGGGTTTTAGGACATTTGTAGTGTTTGAGGACATTTGCAGGGTTTTAGGACATTTGCAGTGTTTGAGGACCTTTGTAGTGTTTGAGGACATTTGCAGGGTTTGAGGACATTTGTAGTGTTTGAGGACACTTGCAGTGTTTGAGGACATTTGCAGAGTTTAGGACATTTGCAGGGTTTTAGGACATTTGTAGTGTTTGAGGACAGTTGCAGTGTTTGAGGACATTTGCAGGGTTTTAGGACATTTGCAGTGTTTGAGGACCTTTGTAGTGTTTGAGGACATTTGCAGGGTTTGAGGACATTTGTAGTG
>NW_024663932.1:0-350 GCF_008729295.1 Plectropomus leopardus | reverse complement strand
CTTTGCAAAATAAATGTTCATAATACAAACATGAGCTAAGAGCAAACACCATGCTGAAAGGAAAAACTACAACCCCAACAAGCAGGTCAGCCACAGCCAGAGAGAGGATGAGAAAGTTTGTAGGAGTGTGGAGCTGTTTGAAGTAAATGATGGAGATTATTACAAGAAGGTTTCCACATACTGTGACAACAGACAACAAGCCAAGAAAAATATATAATAAAACACATTTGGTAGAAAGAGTGCTTGTCATTATGTAAGTAACATTATATTTTTCATAACAGGGATGCACATCAGCATGGTTAACAATGACATCTGGGGCCATGTTTCTTCATTCCTGTAAATCAGTTTTC
>NW_024663931.1:0-2517 GCF_008729295.1 Plectropomus leopardus | reverse complement strand
TGTATCTCGTCTGCACATATCTCCCCCGTATATAATGGGCCCTTGTATACATGTTCTGCACAGATGCTGTATACATGTGTACACACTGTATGCCTGTCTCTGTCTCATTGTATGCCTCCATATCGATGTAGCGTTCACTATCTTTTATCGACACTGTAGTCACCGTACCACTCTTCCTCTCATCATTATTATCGCTCATTCTTCTTCTTCTGCAGTTAGAATTGTATAATCTCCCGTCCATGTTGCCCCTGCCACAGTCCCCGCCCACATGACCACCACCGCCGCCCCCATCTCGTGAACTCCCCTCCACGTGACAATAGGAGGAGGAATTCGTGAAAAGAAAAGGAAAAAAAAACAAAAAACTGGAGGGAGGAGGAGGTGTGTGGGGGGAGGGTGGGTCGAGAAAAATTAATGATGACGACGACGAAGAGAAATGTCTGTAGTATAATAACAAAAAAAGGAAAAGTGCACTATTATGACAATGATTATTATTGCCTGTGAGAAATACCGACCAATAAACAACAACAGAAATATAATGTGTGTTTCTTGTGTTTTGTTGGTTGGTGAACTCATCAAAATGTTACCTCGCATGTTGGTAAAATCACTAAAATAGTGAAAGACTCTTTTTAATCTCTTTGCGTTTGAAAACTGATATGTTGGTTTCAAATGTCATAAACGTCACTGCCGGCGTTTTTCCACGCGTCCTTCAGGGTTCCCACGGTCACCGAAAACCTGATAAAGTCGTAGAATTTCACAATAATATTTTCGAGGAACGAGAAAATCACAAACTTTTTTTGTCTTTACACACGCACACACACACACACACACTCACACGCACACACACACATGCACACACACTCACACACACACACACACACACACACGCACACACACAGAGTATTTTTTTATCAGATGAACTGTATGCAAAACTGCAGATAAATAAACGTTACAGTGTCTTAGTATATAGTGTGTATATTTTTTATGCACTGGGGAGGACTTATGTTTTTTTTTTTATTTTGGCTTATGGCAGGGACATACAACTTTAAATGGCTATCTTAAAAAACTATCTTGTTTTCCTGACTGAGTGCATTCATTTGCATGAGTTTAAAAGGTGCAAATCACCAGAAACTCATGAGCAGGTTTTTAGTTTCTGGGTTCAACGTCTGCAAATTCACAAGGAGGCAAACTGGCAAAAAAATAAAAAAGAAAAAAGGTGGCACTCCTCTTTTAGGGCCAAATTAAACCAAAATATAAAAGGTAAACAGATAAACTCTGTGGGAGGCACAAGATGGCATATCGATGGTGTATTTCTTCTCATGTAACCCTTTAACAGACATTATCACTGCACATTTTTGTGATCAAACTGCCTCACTAAAACGTCAGTTCTTTTTTTTTATTATAATAAATTGATTTTTTTCTACTATACATTTCTAAACAGATTTTGTTACTAGATTCATTATTATTTGTATTTATATCTACTGTATCTATATGTATCTATATATTTGTTTTGTTAGTTTGTGTATTTAGGTTAATTTTATTGTCAGATTTTTAATTTAAAACAATTATGTTATCTATACATTGTTTTTTACTAGTTACATTTTTATTTGCATCTAATTATTTTTTCTTTTTTATTTTTATATGTTTATTGTATGACGTTACTTTTATTTTTATATAACTATTATATTACAATGCAGTATACTAGGAAAATGTTTTTTTTCTTAAAAAATGTATATTGTATAATATTTTGCAATGGTATTTTTTAGTGTGACTTGAAGGGTTAACTGCAAAAAAAAAATCCAATCGAAGCAGAGCATATTTAAAAAAGTGACAAACTCAAACTATTCCTTTAAATCTGATTTTCTTTTTTTGCAGGGAAACTGATAGATATCAGGTGGTTGAAACAGCATATCAATTATCACATATTAGGAGAAAATGAACAGAAGGTATAATGTTGAAAAAGTAAAGCAAATGGCATAAATATTTAAATCTGAAAATTTAACTGTTTAACTCCAGGGCTCTAAAATCCTTCATGTTGTCACCTGTTTTTAATGTTCACAGATTATTCATCGGCAGAGGATCACTAAAGGTGAGTTTTTCTTTCTCTGTGTTAAATTTATTTTAATGTCATGTTTTGAGTTTCTGTAGTTTTGGGGAGAAGTACGTAGGTCAGGCTGTAGGAGGTTTGTAGTTCTGCTGTTCTGTTATTACAAATAAAGCTTTTGTTTTTTTTCACCTGATGCTTTGGGAGCTGAACAGACACTGAACCGTCAAGTTTTTTAAGGTGAGAGCGGGGTGAAGGCAGGACAGCTTCATGCTCCCAGTGTGTGAGAAGTGGGTGGGTCTCCATATTTGTAGTTTATTGCAGAGGGGAATGGAAAGTGGAGAAGTCTCACTCTGACACGAATAAAGTGTCCAGAGGTGTTTTTGCATAATGAAAGGTGCCAAAGGAAAACTCAGTGAAACAAATAATATATATAATATTTCAAATATATCTGATACTAAATATAAAAATAAATA
>NW_024663930.1:0-376 GCF_008729295.1 Plectropomus leopardus | reverse complement strand
ACACAGCTCTGCAGGCGCACATACTGTGGTCTGCCAGTCAGGTACTCAATAATCCAGGACACAAGAGGGGCTTCAATCTGCATCTCCGTCAGCTTCTCACCCAGCAGAGCCGGCCTGATGGTGTCAAAAGCGCTGGAGAAATCAAAAAACATGATCCTCACAGAGCTGGCTGGTCCAGGTGAGTGTAAACTCAGTTCAGCAGGTAGATGATGGCATCATCTACTCCCAGGTGGGGCTGGTAGGCGAACTGGAGGGGGTCCAGGGATGCAGTGACCATGGGCCGAAGCTGATCCAGAATTAGGGGCTCCAGGGTCTTCATAACGTGTGATGTCAGAGCCACTGGTCTGTAGTCCTTATTGCTCCTGGGATGGGGAGT
>NW_024663929.1:0-258 GCF_008729295.1 Plectropomus leopardus | reverse complement strand
AAAGAAACTCAGAAAAGAAAGGCTCATTAATTTGGAAGAGAAATTAAGTCCCCCGAAACACCGGAACCCACGTCGTCATCGTCGGAGGAAGGAACGGCCAGCGGCCGAGAAACAGGAACCCCCGAGCAGGATCTCAGCCCAGACGTCCCGGGAACAGGAGAGGAAGGAACCGGAACAGAAGCAGAGGAACGCCGCCCCCGGACGGCACGAGTGGGCTGATCAGGATGCAGGCGGTGGAAATCCCTCACCAGCTGGTCG
>NW_024663928.1:0-268 GCF_008729295.1 Plectropomus leopardus | reverse complement strand
GCTCTTGCTGGGCTAACTCAAAAAAAGAAAGAAGAACTATATACAACCTTAGGAACTAGGGCTTGGGCTTACCAGGGCAGCCAGCAGGGAAAAGGCTTTATGTAAAACACCACATGAAAAAAATCAGGGACACCCAGAGTGCACTTCACTGCAAATGAATACCACCACCAAGGGATCTGGCTGCCACGCGCTGGGGGGGCCCACAGCTCCTGTTCAACACAAAAAAAAACACAAAGCAATTACAAGCCCAGCAATAGAAATTAGCAAA
>NW_024663927.1:0-255 GCF_008729295.1 Plectropomus leopardus | reverse complement strand
CGTGATTCATTGTCATTTCATCCTCCCCCTATAACATACAATAATATCGTCATGTAGAAAGCTGGTGTTTGGAAAAGATTCCCCAGTAGTCACTGAAAAATGTTCATTGAGAAAGGATCAGAAATGAAAATGTATTTATTATAATTTGACTTATGAATTTCTTGACAGGTCTCATCTTGTAGTCTGTACATGACTGACGACGCAAACATGGCATTATTTCCTGGGGCATCTGGTGTTTTCAGCTCATTGGACCTC
>NW_024663926.1:0-626 GCF_008729295.1 Plectropomus leopardus | reverse complement strand
GAATGTGTCTATATTCCAAACACAGTCTTTGTACCCCGTTCGTGGTCAGTATTAGTTTGCTATGTACTAAAAGATCCTGTAAGTTGTGGTTCCTGCGGTACGCAGAGATGGTTTTATGTTTTTGGAGCGTTGTGGTGTTGGATGAAAACCTGACATAATTTTTCCTCAAGATGTGGGTCAAGCCCAGGCTCTGTTTGGAATAGGTCGTGATGAGGGGGATGATGTCTTGTTTTCCGTTCTCCGTTGCATGTTTGGGTTCAAAAAGGATTTCCATGCGTTCCGTAAAAAGGAACGGGAATATCCTCTGTTTTTTAAGGCCCGGAATAGGGTTGACGATGCTTCCTCAAAATCTTGTTTTTGGCTGCAAATTTTATGACAACGGAGTAATTGAGACTGGATTAGACCTTTATATGTATGTCGTGGGTGAAAACTATTTTTCCAGAGCAGGGCATGTGTGTCAGTGTCTTTAAAGTAAACTTTGGAGTCCAATTGTCCTATTTCTGCAAATCGTTGTCCTTTGAAAGTTACAACGTCCAAAAAATTGAGCGAATTGTCATCCACCACATATTTCACCTTGATTGATGGATGGTGGTTGTTCAGTAATGTGATAAAGTGATTAAATTCTG
>NW_024663925.1:0-328 GCF_008729295.1 Plectropomus leopardus | reverse complement strand
ATCCTCCAAGGCAGTAACTTCATTCCATTTAATGAGCTGGTAGCACTATATGGTATTAACAAGAACAAATTTCTGGAATATCTTCAACTTAAATCCATAATTCAGGCAAGGTTTAACCTTAGCCAATTGGATTTAGAGCTACCACCAATAATAACAGATTTTCTAAAGCTCTCACCTCCAAAATTACTTTCCAAAATTAATTTCTTATTATTATCTAAAACAGATCTAACAGTCCAATCTCCAAATGGGAGAAAGATTTATCCATCAACACAGACCCAAAGTTTTGGATGCAAATTTGTTCAAATACCTTCAAAATGACCCAAAGCGC
>NW_024663924.1:0-326 GCF_008729295.1 Plectropomus leopardus | reverse complement strand
TGAAAGCGGTTCACATCCTATCTCCAGGACAGAAGCTATTTGGTCTCAAATCATCTAGAATGCATCTGAATGGACAATTTGGAATTGTGGAGTTCCCCTGGGCTCCACACTGGGGCTTTTTCTTGTTTAACAAAAATGATCTCACTGTTCCAGGAGGAGGCTGAACTCTGTAGAGATTCTTTCCATAAGACTTCGAATAACAATGTGAGCCTGTGAGTGAGGAAAAACAAGCTCCATTAGTGGACAAAAAATTGACAGTGCACTTTATCCCAGAGGGATTACTTTGCAACTTATTTTGCTGCTGTTTGCAGCATTGCTCTTTTTTT
>NW_024663923.1:0-419 GCF_008729295.1 Plectropomus leopardus | reverse complement strand
GGATCAGGAAATTTATCAAACCATTTCTGGACTGCTTCAAGGCCTGATTTGGTTTCAATGTTGGTGTACAAACTATCAGTGTCTACAGTGAATAAAATAGATGCGGTTGGTAATTGGAGTTTTTAAAAATTTTTCCAGAAAATCATATGTGTCCCTAATGTAACTTGCGTGTTTGTTTGAAATTGGATTTAGGTGGTGCTAGATAAATTCGGCAATTTGGTATGTTTCACTACTGCACAATGGGGCGTCCTGGAGGTATCTCAAAGGGTTTGCTCCATTGTGCAGGATCTTTATGGATTTTTGGTAATAGATAAAACCCTCTGGCCCGTGGATTGGTGTGACCTAGAAGGTATTGTTTCTGTTTTTTATTTGTGAAACCTTCTGCACACATTCCATCAACAATCTTCGTGACCATCGGA
>NW_024663922.1:0-446 GCF_008729295.1 Plectropomus leopardus | reverse complement strand
TGAGAAAGTAAACCCTTAAATCAGTCGCAGTCCTGTGTTTTATGTGCCGTCACCCTTACCTTTTCTTTGTTAGGTAAAGTCTGAGTTCTGGTAAAAGTGTCTCCTCCGTTTATACTGATCAGCTCAGCATCTACAGGCGGAAACGGTGCGGGGAAAACCACCATGTCACTCTTGAGTGTGTCTGAGCTGAAACACACGTCATACTGCTGTGTAGATTTGGAGTAAGACCAACTCCCGTCAGGATGGGTGGTGATCATTGGGGCGCTGTACCTGCTGAAAGTGCCGTCTGTCCTGTGGCATCTGACAGCTATTAAAGTGATGAGGCTGAGCAGAAAGATCACTGACACCGCCACAATGGCGATCAGCAGATACAGGTTCAAATCCGAGAAGCTGTCCTCCTTTATGGGCACATGTCTGAACTGAGTCTGGATGTCAGCTGTGCTTTC
>NW_024663921.1:0-292 GCF_008729295.1 Plectropomus leopardus | reverse complement strand
TGATTTCAACAAAAGGGCAAGTGGACATCAGTGTGATTCAGTCACAAGAACTCCATTTTTCTCTTTTACTGTTTACTTTTTTGAACCAGTTTCAAAACAAATCTGTTTAAATAATTTTCCAAAATCAAATTCATTCTAAATTAAGTTCTACATGTATTCTGCTTTTTCCCCCTAAATACTGAAACATATTTTTAGATAATTATCGAAGTTTTTTCACTTATTTTTTAAAAAAGAGACTTTTACAAATCATAATTTTATCACTATTTATTTTTAGTTGCCCCTGTTTTCTTGT
>NW_024663920.1:0-1816 GCF_008729295.1 Plectropomus leopardus | reverse complement strand
TGTGTGTGTGTGTGTGTGTGTGTGTGTGTGTGTGTATGTATATATACGTGTATATATCCCTGGGGTTCGTTACAGTCACTCTGATGCCAGCATAGACAATTATAGGTAGAAATAAGGTCTAGCACAATCATGTAAAAATAGAAAACAGAAATTCAGTGGTAGTAAACAAATAGCAGTAGTATGTAAATGTTTTAAAAATACAAGTATATATAATATGTTGAGTATGTAAAATGTGTACAAATATAAATGTAAAGAAATATAGTAATAGACAATAAGCACTGGTATGTGAATATTTAAACTGTACAGACTGGCAAAGCAACACAGTATGTAAATTACATAGACCGAATTACAATTTTAGTTTACAATAACTTCTGGGTAGAAAATCCCCAAGTCAGGCACATTAAATGAAACGATGCTGAGTAAACTCTGCCTCAATTGGTCAATTTTAACCGTCTAAAAAAAACACAACCTGAAAAAATCGACATCAGTTTAGTAGCATCCTTTATTTTGAATATTAACATCCCATTAACTTGCTGTCAGACAGCCTTTTCTGACAGAGAACTGATGTTGTGCAGTCTGTGGCATTTGTTAATTTCTCTGTTGAGTGTGGAATGGTTATACCAGAGATAACAAAAAAAGCTTTTTATCAACCTTAAAATGTTTTGGGGTTTTTTGTTTTAAAAATAATTGGCCAGTTTACAGTTGTGATCATCATTTGTAAATGTAAACATTTCCTGGCTGATTTGTTTTTTTCTCCCGGGGCATCCAGGATTTTTCCCCCTGACCTCGTATTTGTTATGACAGCACACTTCTTGCTCATTTGTTTTTCATCATATCTCAACTTTTAATATCTGCCTCTGGAGAACCTGTTGCAAAATTAACTTTCCACCTCAGTGAAAGTCCTGGAAGCCCATATAAACACTCTGAAAGTCATCTCATCTTACGCTAAACTTTTCAACCCTGAAAAACACTTTCACCGACTAAACAGTGCATGACTTTAAATATTTAACCGGAACAGTGAGCTGCCCTTTCTATTCTGTATTCAGTCTTTTTGACTGTGGAAACAGCAGCCTTGAAATATAATTCAAAGCCACACTCTGAAGTTTGCTTCAAATAAATTATACATTTGTCTGTAAAATTAAAAATTATAATTGAAGATATACAGTATAAAATCCAAAGGGGCCTGGAATAAGACATTATTTCAATGTCACTTGTATTAGCCCACATCAACACTACAATGGCTTTATATTCATGGAAATGAGTCCAGATATGTTGGAATATAGAGTGACCTTATCTGCAAAGGACTCCCTTGGATTTGAAAACAGACACATCCATAATAATAGGATAAATATGTCAATTTTTCCAGCAGTTGCCACACTGGTTGTGGACACATAGCTGGCAGCAGAGACAATGATTTTTCAGCCCACGATATTTCTCAAGCAACACACATGAACAAAAAGAAATTCACAGAGCCTTTCACACATCTGCCCATTTCTCGATACATGGCAATGGCTCAAATAACACGCAGCAGTATGGAAAAAAAAAACATGGGAGTTTTTCAGATAACATCTTTGTTACAGTAATCAGATAATATTCAATCTGTTCTGATGCGTACGTAATTTTGATTTATAAACCCATTCATCATTATCACTCAAGTGTTGCACAACTGGTGATGACAGCATTTGATTTAACCCTTTGAACCCTGAATTCTTTCAAAAACATGGGGAAAAGGCAATAAGAAACTTAAGAAGAAATTACCCCCAAAGGAAAATTTGTTTTAAAAAAATAAATAATTAAAATAATAATTAAAAAAGAA
>NW_024663919.1:0-582 GCF_008729295.1 Plectropomus leopardus | reverse complement strand
CCGCTGTTTTGATCAGCGTGGTTTATGCCATCAAATCCACACGGTGGTGTGGCCTGTTAGGCTGCCGATTCCGGCCTAGCTGGTCGTTGTGCGCAGTAGGCCTGAAATTATTTGGCCATCGCCTGTTTTATTGTTTGTGTATTGTCCACCGTTTTGTTTTGTCAACATAATCTCTTTAGTGTTATTTTGCATTTGACCTTGGTTCATTTCATTCGGTATTTTGCATTTTATTATGTTTGGTTAATTTTCTTTGAATATTTGATTAGATTAATTTTTGCTAATTTCTATTGCTGGGCTTGTAATTGCTTTGTGTTTTTTTTGTGTTGAACAGGAGCTGTGGGCCCCCCCAGCGCGTGGCAGCCAGATCCCTTGGTGGTGGTATTCATTTGCAGTGAAGTGCACTCTGGGTGTCCCTGATTTTTTTCATGTGGTGTTTTACATAAAGCCTTTTCCCTGCTGGCTGCCCTGGTAAGCCCAAGCCCTAGTTCCTAAAGTTGTATATAGTTATTCTTTCTTTTTTTTGAGTTAGCCCAGAAAGATTAAAAAAAAAAAAAACAGACTGTGTGAATCTGTTTTTTTTTT
>NW_024663918.1:0-547 GCF_008729295.1 Plectropomus leopardus | reverse complement strand
ATCTTTAAGCCACGTAAATACTTCTTGTCTTTTGGTACAGCTTGCCAACCCATTGCAATTATATGTCGAGATCTCTATACCATGTGCCATATAAAAAATATATTGTTTGTTTTAAACTCATAATTACCTTTATTATTCTCATTTAGTACTTGCATGACATACCTACATTCATACACACACACACATAAACATGCACCCCTCAAGTAAGACAAAAAAGAACTTATAACCTAAAAAGTTCATCATTCTACATGGTGTCCGTCCCAAAAGAAGAATAAAAAATTTCATTAGCTCCAGAATTGTGGGGAAATAAGCACAAAAATTGATAAAGTGTAGACTTGGGAGATTATTTTCACCTTTTAATCAAAAGGAAACAAAGTAAATCAATTTCTTTCTAGCTCCCGTAATTTTCTTCACATGAAAAGGCAAAAATATCCAATAAATATGTTTGTTTTACCTCAACTTACTTGCTTCCCTTTCAAAACAAAAGCTATCTGATTGTATCTCTGTGGACAGAATGCCATCAGTTGCTGATACAATGCATTTTATT
>NW_024663917.1:0-322 GCF_008729295.1 Plectropomus leopardus | reverse complement strand
GGAATTTAACCTCCGACTGCCAGAGACTTTCATGGGCAATAATACTCGAATATTTATACTTATATATATTAATGCATTTGCACTTAAATTTGTAGTGTTTTTATTCTTGCACATTTTTTAAAATTAATTCTAGACTTTGTTTTATTGTGTTCATTTGTTGTTTCTGCCGGTTTTAGATTTTAGGGTCCTATTTTATTGTTGCTTACTGGGAACTCAGTTTGTTTTGTTCCCTTTCATGAACGTCATGTTTTGTAATGAAAATAAATCTTGAATATTGAATCATTTGGGGTTTTGTTTCTCCTCTATACTTCATACTGAGTGT
>NW_024663916.1:0-201 GCF_008729295.1 Plectropomus leopardus | reverse complement strand
GGCCCGCCATAGCCATAACATCATAGACGGCGGTGACTCGGCTGTGATTCGGCTGTGACTCGGCTGTGATTCGGCTGTGATTCGGCTGTGACTCAGCTGTGACTCGGCTGTGACTCGGCTGTGATTCGGCTGTGACTCGTCTGTGATTCGGCTGTGATTCGGGTGTGACTCGGCTGTGATTCGGCTGTGACTCGGCTGTGA
>NW_024663915.1:0-799 GCF_008729295.1 Plectropomus leopardus | reverse complement strand
TGGTAAATTCTGTAATTTGATGATTATTTTTATTTTTATTTTAAAAGCAAACCTGGCTTTCAACTAAATAAATACAAAACTCAACCATTAAAGGTGAGTGTCCCTCTCCTAAGCCAATTCAGAACTTTTTTTCCCCTCTCCACTGTTTGTATATATTCAACATACATCTGTAAGTAAGTGTTTAGTTTACTTGAAACTTTGCTGTATTTACTTAATTTTATGAAGTTGTTACACCATAAAAATGACATCTGGAATTACCTTGTTCTTTCTAAGTGGTAGCAGCGTTTTACTTAACTCGATCATGACAAAGGTTTTTGCCAAATGATGAGGTTAGGAGATCTGCCAGTTCTGTTTTGTTAACATGTTTAAGAAAATACAAATATGATTGACTAGTTTGCAACCAGCTGGATACAGATATAGACAACTTGGTTTGCTGATTTTGGAAAAACTGAAAAATATTGATTCAATTAAACTTGTCAGTTTTAAGTTGCAAAAACTTCACGAAATCAAGTAAATATGGCTAAATTTTAAATAAATTTAACAATTAGATAGAAACATAAATTCAGATTAATAGTTATATTTACTTACATGTTTTTTAAAGGCAGTCCGTTTCCTTGATTTTTTCAAAGTAAAATCAATGTGGCAGATTTTATAGTGTATATACATGTTTTATGTATCCATACATGTATATAAAGTGTAGCATCTATGACAACAAAGGTTATATCAAATTAAACCTTACACTGGAGTTATTTAATGGCTGTAATTAAACGTCTCCCTCCCTCTCATCTCCATATGTTCT
>NW_024663914.1:0-353 GCF_008729295.1 Plectropomus leopardus | reverse complement strand
TGAACGTTGTATTTCAGTTTTGATGTAAACTATGAAAGAACATTTCAGAGAGGCATTTTTTTCTAGAAGTCCAAAATTTGGCCCAGGAGCCACTGTTTGCCTACTACTGAATAAAGACCAGCGGTGCTGAAGTCTGACCTGAGAGTCTCCAGAGGACAGTGAGGACTCTCCAGTCCAGGAGACAGCTGCTTCAGTCCTGAATCCTGCAGGTTGTTGTTACTCAGGTCCAGGTCTCTCAGACTAGAGGACTGGGAGCTGAGGACTGAGGACAGATCTGCACAGCTTCTCTCTGAGAGCTTACAGCCGCTCAGCCTGAAGAGACAACAACCAACAAGAGGAGAAACATTTGAGTT
>NW_024663913.1:0-285 GCF_008729295.1 Plectropomus leopardus | reverse complement strand
TAGCAGAAAAGCAGTGGCAGGGTGCTGGGGAGTCATTAATTATTATCAATTAGCAACCATTAATAAAAGCAATCCAAACCTCGCTGCATGGGTGTTGCTTCATTTGATTTATTTTGAAAAAAACGGAAAAAAGACAGTGATCAACTTGGCACAAGTTGCCCCACAGTGAAAAAAAAGGTGACAAGGAAATGAGCTGGAAATATTATTAGATATTATCCAAAAAAATAGGAAAATGTCTAGAAAATCATATTTGGAATTATATTTGATAAGCATTTTCTAAAGCTC
>NW_024663912.1:0-296 GCF_008729295.1 Plectropomus leopardus | reverse complement strand
ACCTCTTTGCTTTATGTTTTTGTCATTTCCTGTCTTTGGTTTGGAGAACTGGAAATGTCCATCAGTGCCAAGCCCTTTGGAGATAGTGATGGTTCTCCTAAGATAGGAATACATTTCAGAACATCTGATTTAAATGAGAATTCGAAAAATGTGAAGAGATATAGATACACATAACATCAGTTTTGTGAAAAGTCTTTTCAACAACAAACAAACAAAATGCGAGACAAACAATCAAAACGAAGAAAACATTGTTAACACATTGTCTTTTCAAATATGTAATGTTATTGAACTGCATA
>NW_024663911.1:0-352 GCF_008729295.1 Plectropomus leopardus | reverse complement strand
TAAAAAAAGCACTAAAAACCTAAAACTTATTTTTTTAAAAACACTCCAAAACCCCGAATATTTAAAAAAAGAAGAAAAAAAACACTTGAAAAAAAATCACATTTATTAAAAAAAATAAATTAAAAAAACACCTTCCAAAGCTCAACATTTTTAAACAAACAAAAAAAAACCCCGAAAAGAATGAAAAAGACATTAACGTTTCTCAAAAAAGTTGACAAATCATTTTCTGTGGATCAAGAAGGGACCTTGAGAAGGGTCCTTGAATAAGTCATTGAATCACTACCAGCCACAGGAAAAACAAATGAAAAAAAAAGATCATTTGGAACTCAATCAGTGTGTCTGTCCTGCATCA
>NW_024663910.1:0-277 GCF_008729295.1 Plectropomus leopardus | reverse complement strand
ACTTTATTGTCATTTCATTAACAATTTAATTAATTCATTTTATCAGCTTCTTTATGATAGCTATAATGTTGTAAAAACAAACAAAAAAACAAACATACAGACAATTAACTGTCTCTTGTTGTTAGTGAATAGACAAATTGATTTCAGTTTTTTTACAGTTTCATGTACAGTTCTCAAGACAGGGAAACGTTTAGCCTTTAGCAACACCAGAGATGTATGACAGTGCTTCCTCCTGTGATAAAAACCTATTTTTAAAGACTTTAAATCAATTCAGTTT
>NW_024663909.1:0-3492 GCF_008729295.1 Plectropomus leopardus | reverse complement strand
GTTTGTTGTGTTCTTAGAACCTGAGGAGATTCGGAGAGGCATTAATAACATGTGAACCTACATGTAAATGAAGCATTGATATCCAAAAATATTCACCGTATGTTTTGAAAGTTTCAGTTGGTTGGTGTACTTGATTCCCCAGTACTGAGAGACAGGCTGTCTGGAGAGACTGCAAAAGCTTTCATTACTTGTCCCTGCTGTTGTCTTTAGGCCTGATGGTATCGGCACAGTGACCGTGGAAGAGAAAGAACGCTTTGAGGAGATCAAGGAGAGACTACGGGTGCTACTGGAGAACCAGATTACACACTTTAGGTAGGAACCCTGTGCAGCAACGATGCACCAATCTCATTCCAAACTGGACTGCCAAGAGTTCACATGACAGTCAGACCTGTCTCTTCCATAGGTACTGCTTTCCTTTTGGACGGCCAGAGGGAGCACTAAAAGCAACTCTGTCCTTGCTTGAAAGAGTAAGTCATTCTTCTCATTCTTTTCTGCCGGAAAAATATGTGTAATTTTTTAACCCATTAATTTAGCTTTCCATCATGAAATAAACAGCTCAGAGACAGCTGATTTCTGTGCAGCCAATATGTTCTCGCTCCCAACTCTTTTCAGCTTGATGAGTGGCCAAAGGCTTCAAACTGGCAGTCTGTGCTCGCTACATGCATAGCATCATTTTTAAAACTGACTTTCCTTTTTAGGTTCTGATGAAAGATATTGTTACCCCTGTTCCACAAGAGGAAGTCAAGACTGTGATCCGTAAGTGTCTGGAGCAGGCGGCTCTGGTCAACTACCAACGCCTGTCAGAGTACGCCAAACTGGAAGGTAGGGTCCCCCTCCATCACTACTGCATTGTTGTGCATGACATTTTAGAAAAATTCAAAATGTTCACTAAGGGTTAAGAAAACTAATCAAATTACAGGTGAGAACATTTAGTGATTTGGGATTGACTTCTATAAGTTACAACCAGGGATGTCAGCGGATAACTTTTAATCACTGAACCGCTAAGAACATTTTTCAACGGATGTCGGTCTAAAGACTAATTTTGCTACTCTTCAAGTTAGTAGTAATACTAACTATACTGTAACATATGAAAAAAAACAAACTAATAAGACCTTAATGCTACATTGATTAATTAGCCTTGATTGCTCTGTACTGACCACCAGAGGTTCAGCAGGGACCTAGCTAGCAGTTGCACTTATTTGGCGATTACTTCCGGTAACAGTGTCCTGACCAGATGCTGGCAGAAAAACTTTGTTGTGGAAACATTGTACCCACGTCCCCAAGTCTTCCCCAAGATTGCTCTGGTGAGTAAGCTGGTCAACTATGAGCTGCAAAGCCACATTAGCAATGTAAACTGCGTAGCTCTACTCTACAACTACTAGCTCTGTTAACTGTGTTACCTCTGTTGGAACTGTTAGAGGTAACAGCATGACTAGTGGTGCTAACATACATGAGTTTACAATGCTAAAGGGGTTTGCAGCTCAAAATCAAAACACTTACTCATCAGAGCAGCTTGGGGAGAGAACGGAGGATGGGTAGAGTCAGGTCGTACACAGTGCAGAGTGGCCAAGATAACCAATGAAGAAGAGCGTGGTTAGTGAGAATATTATGGAGGGGAAAAACTCTACTAAACTCTGTTTTTTTAATATTATTTTTACAATTTAACTGTGAAAATTATTTTACAGATAATAAGAGTAAACAAAGAGTTTTTTAAAAAAAACATTTCAGCATTTTTTTGATTTACATATGTAAATCAAAAAAATGCTGAAATGTTTTTTTTAAAAAACTCTTTGTTTACTCTTATTATCTGTAAAATAATTTTCACAGTTAAATTGTAAAAATAATATTAAAAAAACAGAGTTTAGTAGAGTTTTTCCCCTCCATAATATTCTCACTAACCACGCTCTTCTTCATTGGTTATCTTGGCCACTCTGCACTGTGTACGACCTGACTCTACCCATCCTCCGTTCTCTCCCCAAGCTGCTCTGATGAGTAAGTGTTTTGATTTTGAGCTGCAAACCCCTTTAGCATTGTAAACTCATGTATGTTAGCACCACTAGTCATGCTGTTACCTCTAACAGTTCCAACAGAGGTAACACAGTTAACAGAGCTAGTAGTTGTAGAGTAGAGCTACGCAGTTTACATTGCTAATGTGGCTTTGCAGCTCATAGTTGACCAGCTTACTCACCAGAGCAATCTTGGGGAAGACTTGGGGACGTGGGTACAATGTTTCCACAACAAAGTTTTTCTGCCAGCATCTGGTCAGGACACTGTTACCGGAAGTAATCGCCAAATAAGTGCAACTGCTAGCTAGGTCCCTGCTGAACCTCTGGTGGTCAGTACAGAGCAATCAAGGCTAATTAATCAATGTAGCATTAAGGTCTTATTAGTTTGTTTTTTTTCATATGTTACAGTATAGTTAGTATTACTACTAACTTGAAGAGTAGCAAAATTAGTCTTTAGACCGACATCCGTTGAAAAATGTTCTTAGCGGTTCAGTGATTAAAAGTTATCCGCTGACATCCCTGGTTGTAACTTATAGAAGTCAATCCCAAATCACTAAATGTTCTCACCTGTAATTTGATTAGTTTTCTTAACCCTTAGTGAACATTTTGAATTTTTCTAAAATGTCATGCACAACAATGCAGTAGTGATGGAGGGGGACCCTACCTTCCAGTTTGGCGTACTCTGACAGGCGTTGGTAGTTGACCAGAGCCGCCTGCTCCAGACACTTACGGATCACAGTCTTGACTTCCTCTTGTGGAACAGGGGTAACAATATCTTTCATCAGAACCTAAAAAGGAAAGTCAGTTTTAAAAATGATGCTATGCATGTAGCGAGCACAGACTGCCAGTTTGAAGCCTTTGGCCACTCATCAAGCTGAAAAGAGTTGGGAGCGAGAACATATTGGCTGCACAGAAATCAGCTGTCTCTGAGCTGTTTATTTCATGATGGAAAGCTAAATTAATGGGTTAAAAAATTACACATATTTTTCCGGCAGAAAAGAATGAGAAGAATGACTTACTCTTTCAAGCAAGGACAGAGTTGCTTTTAGTGCTCCCTCTGGCCGTCCAAAAGGAAAGCAGTACCTATGGAAGAGACAGGTCTGACTGTCATGTGAACTCTTGGCAGTCCAGTTTGGAATGAGATTGGTGCATCGTTGCTGCACAGGGTTCCTACCTAAAGTGTGTAATCTGGTTCTCCAGTAGCACCCGTAGTCTCTCCTTGATCTCCTCAAAGCGTTCTTTCTCTTCCACGGTCACTGTGCCGATACCATCAGGCCTAAAGACAACAGCAGGGACAAGTAATGAAAGCTTTTGCAGTCTCTCCAGACAGCCTGTCTCTCAGTACTGGGGAATCAAGTACACCAACCAACTGAAACTTTCAAAACATACGGTGAATATTTTTGGATATCAATGCTTCATTTACATGTAGGTTCACATGTTATTAATGCCTCTCCGAATCTCCTCAGGTTCTAAGAACACAACAAAC
>NW_024663908.1:0-333 GCF_008729295.1 Plectropomus leopardus | reverse complement strand
CTATACTTAGGTTTTCTTCATGACATGAAGAAAACCTAAGTATAGAGAGTGCAGGCAGTGCGGTCGCACTGGGGCCCAAACTGTATAAGGGGTCTGTGGCATGAGCAAGCCAGACCAGATTGGGATGGCCCCTGGCAAAACTGTATCATAAATGTGAAACAGAAGTTATGTTATCATTAAGCTTTTTAATTAGCTAGGTGTATATTCCATTCGTTATATGTAAACTTATCTTTATCATGGTTGGAAAACAAAAGTTAGCACCAAGCAAACTATGACAAAATTGTATGATTTTTCTACATATACAATAAAAAAAAAATAAAATAAAAAAATAAA
>NW_024663907.1:0-264 GCF_008729295.1 Plectropomus leopardus | reverse complement strand
ACTTTATTGTCATTTCATTAACAATTTAATTAATTCATTTTATCAGCGTCTTTATGATAGCTATAATGTTGTAAAAAACAAACAAACAAACAAAAAACAGCCTCTTGTAGTTAGTGAACAGTCAAATTGATTTCAGTTTTTTTTTTACAGTTTCATGTACAGTTCTCAAGACAGGGAAATGTTTAGCCTTTAGCAACACCAGAGATGTATGACAGTGCTTCCTCCTATGATAAAAACTTATTTTTAAAGACTTTAAATCAATTC
>NW_024663906.1:0-530 GCF_008729295.1 Plectropomus leopardus | reverse complement strand
AATGGCCAGTGATGAAACAAGTCTTATGATACACAGTTTGCTTTCAGTGTGATTTTAGAGCACAGAGCCCATGTACGTTTGCCTTCAGTTCCCAAACAAGACCAAAACTGTGTTCCCTGACCGGGAATCGAACCCGGGCCGCGGCGGTGAGAGCGCCGAATCCTAACCACTAGACCACCAGGGACCTGAAATCTGGTTATTGAGCACAATTTTTCATTTTTTTTTCTAATTTTTTCTTTTTAAATTAATGTATGACATGCATCCATAGGTACCACATGCATTGCTTATGTATCCTAAATAGGTTAGTCTGTAAATTCTTTTTTCATGGTTTCATTTGAAGTCACTCATGACAAAACCATCTCCCCGTCCACCACTGTGTGTTCCATGATTTGTGAACAGCAAGTGCTGAAACATGTCTGTCTATTTATAGTGTATGTGCTTGGCATGACTTTATAGCGTGGGGCCCATGTCCCTTTGCCTGTCGTTCCCAAACAAGACCAAAGTTGTGTTCCCTGTCCGGGAATGGTATA
>NW_024663905.1:0-415 GCF_008729295.1 Plectropomus leopardus | reverse complement strand
AGAAGTTAGGACATCATCATCATCAGCTGAATGTGAAAGAGACAAGAGGCAGAATTTGGCGTGTTACAATAGTCTGTCGGCTGATACTCTGCCGACGTTACTGAGACTCTGAGCTTCAGTCAGCGTCAGAACTGAACACAGACAACAAATCAAGATCTGAAGGGACCAGAGAGCAGAGTTACTGCAGTGTTCTGCTGTGAAAACACGCTTCACTCATTTACCGACGTCTCTCTAATCCGCTGTGAGTCAAAGAGGGAGAGGCCCCTCAGCCGGCCGCCGGCTGGCCTCCTGAACCGCCGGCTGGCTCTCCGGGCCAGAGCCCCAGGGCAGGCCGAGGTGGGACGAGGCGGGGCCGGGGGAGGTGGGACAGGATGGGACGGGACGGGATGCGACGAGGCGAGACAAGACAAGGCGA
>NW_024663904.1:0-505 GCF_008729295.1 Plectropomus leopardus | reverse complement strand
AAACACACCTCACAAAGGCGGTTAAAAGCATGGTGGGAATGGTAAGTTTCGCACAGAGAAAGTGAAAGCAGACACACACAGATAAAGAGTTGTTGTGCATTCGCGTAATCGGAGAAAAACAAACTTTCTGCGGCATCACAGTTCAGCCGTAATGATCTTTGCTCTGTTTCTGTGAAGCTCCACCAGGTTCTGGTTCAGCTGCAGTCCGGAGACAAAGAGCAGGACTTCTCTCTGGCTCCCATTCAGGTGTCGATAAGCGTGCAGCTCTGGAGGCTTCCCGGCTGCCACGAGTTCCTGGCCGCACTCGGTGAGTCATCATCATATTTTTTTATTAGCATTTTTCAAGTTAAATGAACAAAACCAATAGCAAACAAAAAATGGTAAACAAAGACTATATATGGAAATAATAAACATGAGAGAAAAATGTCCAGAAAATGATATGTCGATTCTCTTTACAATTTACAATATTAACAATATATACAGTTTTCTTAATTATATATATAAA
>NW_024663903.1:0-729 GCF_008729295.1 Plectropomus leopardus | reverse complement strand
GGACACACAGACATCTTATAGATGCTGTGTGGACAGGTATGGTGGAGTTTTAGGGCCACACTGAGGAACCTTTTTTTCTCTTTTTTAGACTTCAAAAATAGAGTTGCTATATTATGAGAAAAAAGTCACAACATTATGAGAATGAAGTCATAGTTTTATGAGAAAAACAAGTAGTAATACGAGAATACTAATTCTTCAAATCATATGTAACTTTACATCAAAACAGCTTTGACTTTTGGAGTCACACAGGTCACAAACAGCCCAGCTGAAAGTCTGTTTGTTTGACCCATCCACCACTATTCAATCAGACAGAAGAAATGAAACAGGTCTTGTGGCAGAGGTTGAGTGTGAGAGAGTGGAATTAATAAATAAATCAATAAATTCATAAATGCACAATAACCAACCTGCTGAAAGGATAATGGTATCAGGCACAAAGAAAGATTCTCTGGAAGTCACATAATGATTGCACAATAACTGACTCACTGTAGGGACAACAACAACAGCTACAAAGCCTGAAGCAATGATGACTTGTGTTGAACTCCGGAAACCGTCTCAATAAAGGTGCATTTAGCCCAAAGAAATCATACAGAATACTAAAACTTTATGATTGACCATAACTCATGTTCGGGAATATTTAAGTACCACACTGTGTGTACACAAGCTGGAGTTCAAATACATTCAGACAATCATATATTAACATTATTCTTTGTCGTGCAAAACATTGTGAGG
>NW_024663902.1:0-387 GCF_008729295.1 Plectropomus leopardus | reverse complement strand
GTGTGACGGTGTGTGTGAGAAACTCGTGAGAAGATAAAGGGGCATGTGAAAGCGTTGTGGAGCAGACACTCCTGATTGATCAGACCTCAGCGGACAGACGGACAGAACTGCACAGGTATGAGCTCCATGCTTTTTTTGTGAATTAATTCCTTTCATTCGTTAATTCATTTTAATTAGATACCCAAATATATGGTCAACAACAACAACAAAAAACATTTATTTTTAATATAAACCAACTAAAAACCTATTATGGCAATTTAACATATGATGTGATCCGGGATGTTTTTGCCTGGAAGAACTTTTCATCTACCTGCTGTAAGAAGTAATCAAAGAAAGAGATGATGAATGACAAGTACTTTGTATTTAATACCTGATGTTTTCATGCTT
>NW_024663901.1:0-356 GCF_008729295.1 Plectropomus leopardus | reverse complement strand
CTCTCAGCATTTGGACTTTACACATTTTCACACTTTATCAACACAACGACGACACGCGGCTAACAGACGGCTCTGCCCGACGCCATCTTCATCAAAATGCGTCCAGCTACACACAGGAGAGAATACTGCTTCCGGGGCAGCTCGCCTTCAAAATAAAAATTCACGAGTGTTGCGGTCTTACTTTGAAAAAAGAAAGCAGACTTTTTACAGAATTACATTAATTGAGCTTGAATACTTATTGTTGAATATTTATTAAAACAAGGTCTAAAAAAGGGACCGTTCATTATTTAACCACTGGGGAGGGAGTTTTGTTTTCATTTTGGCTTTATGGGAGGGGCATACAACCTTACCTCACT
>NW_024663900.1:0-356 GCF_008729295.1 Plectropomus leopardus | reverse complement strand
ATATAAAAGTGGAATGTTTGCCAGAATAATCAACAGCCTTCACAAAAAAATTATTATGATTCTACTCTACCACATCATGCTGTTCATCACAGCAACAGGTCGACCTCAATTACAATTAAAAAATATGATGCTTCAGGTGATACCTTGATCAGACCCATTAAAAGAAACAGACAGACAGCGGTCGCCCCTGCAAACCCGGCGTTGTGGTATTGAGGATAGAGGGGTTGGTGGCAATGGACTGTTCAAAGGGTGTCAGAGATGCAAAGAACTGAGAGACGTTTTAACTGCTTCTGGATATTTTTCACACAACTCAATGAACTTTGTGTCCCCATGCATCATCTCTAAAGCCCAGTCGC
>NW_024663899.1:0-354 GCF_008729295.1 Plectropomus leopardus | reverse complement strand
TCAGGTCTACTGATGGTTTGTGTTACTGTGACTCTCTGGCACAGTAACACAAACCATCAGTAGACCAGAACAAAAAGCCCTCAGTGCCTGAACACTTGTGACATGAAACTGCCAGAGGAGGAGCCCTCAGACCACTAATGATTTCAACAGCAGCTCACTGATACAAAGAAGAGATAAACAGATTTTAGATTGTTATTTTAAAAAAATGGTTCATAGATAAATCTAAAAGCAGCCTTTACATCAATTTATGTACACTAGCATTTAAACATCTGCTTTGTCACTGTATTTGTCTCAAACCTTTAAAGTTATTCAGCTCACATTTAAAAGCTGAAATGTCAAAAAAACAGTTTCTCT
>NW_024663898.1:0-1062 GCF_008729295.1 Plectropomus leopardus | reverse complement strand
AGTTAAACTGACCTGGATCAGAAACATTTTTATGCACATTAACATCTTCATCCACCACTAATCTTAGAAATGTAATATTTAATCAGCATAAGTCACAAAAAACAATATTTCAACTAGAATTTAGTTGAACCTACCCAGCTCATTTGCTGCTTATGTTAAATTTTTGTAACTGATCAAATTAAGTTTAACATTTTAGGGAAAGAGCTCAAACAAATTCTTACAAAAACACAGTTACGTTACAATCCCCTCAAACAAAGATATAGTAAGGCAAAAGAGATCAAATTTTGCGCTTGCCAGTCTTTGTGTTGGGATCCTGTTTGTGACGCCAAAATAGATGAAGAAAAAACTGACTGAAGAAGAACTCAGGAGACTTCAGTGAATTACACATTATTTAATTAAGACTCGATTGAGGAGAATCACACAGTGTATGCCGCCCAAAGATTCTGAAGGTGTCCTTGTCTGAGACTGAGACTTTAACCACAACAATCCTCCCGACGAAGACCCAAATAAGGTTGTTTTGCATACATTTGTGAGTGAGAGAAAATTCTATTGTATCAGAAATATTCCTCTGTAAACTGATGGGCACAAACTGGCTTTTTATTTCATTTGAATATTTGCACGTTTCAGGTTGGTAATGGTGACAGATGAATTTCAGTTCACGTAAAAAAAAGTTGTGACTTCTTCATCCCTGTCAGTCCACTTTTATTGTGTTTAACAGAGATTCAGAAGTCGACATTTGCAGTTGATGTTTTCTGATTCTTTACTGTTTTTCTTTGCAGTGTCTGCGATGAAAGATTCACTGATGCAACTTCACCGACTACGTGAGACATGTGACAGCATCCTCGATCAAGGTGAGGAAAGTGAGAAAAGAATTAGGAAGAACCAAAAGGAAGAGGAAGCAACAAAGAGAAAAAACAGCAAGGAAGTCAAAGAAAGGAGAGGGGACAAGCACCAAACCATTTGGAGAAATTCAGTCCAACTAAAAAGCCTTTCCCAGTCTCTGCTCATCTCTCTGTCTCTGTCTGTGTGTCTCACTCTGTGTCTCACTCTCTCTGTCTCTGT
>NW_024663897.1:0-201 GCF_008729295.1 Plectropomus leopardus | reverse complement strand
TCGTCAACTTCATACTACCCATCCTGTCCCTCTTCTGTCTGGACTTGGCCTCCTTCCTGATCTCGGACAGAGGAGGCGAGAAGCTCAGCTTTAAGGTCACTTTGTTGCTGGCTGTCACTGTGATGCAGCTTATTCTTAATGAAATTCTGCCTAACTCCTCAGACAGGGTACCACTTATAGGTAAGGAGGCCCAGAGACATA
>NW_024663896.1:0-536 GCF_008729295.1 Plectropomus leopardus | reverse complement strand
TACACGTTACTGTCATGTACACGTGTTACTGTCATGTACACGTTAGTATCATGTACACATGTTACTGTCATGTACATGTTACTGTCATGTACACGTTAGTATCATGTACACGTTACTGTCATGTACACATTACTGTCATGTACACGTTACTGTGATGTACACGTGTTACTGTCATGTACACGTTACTGTCATGTACATGTTACTATCATGTGCACGTTACTGTCATGTACATGTTACTATCATGTACACGTTACTGTCATGTACACATGTTACTGTCATGTACTCGTTAGTATCATGTACACGTGTTACTGTCATGTACACGTTACTGTCATGTACACGTTACTGTCATGTACACGTTACTGTCATGTACACGTTAGTATCATGTACACATGTTACTGTCATGTACACGTTACTGTCATGTACACATGTTATTGTCATGTACACGTTACTGTCATGTACTCGTTAGTATCATGTACACGTGTTACTGTCATGTACACGTTGCTGTCATGTACACGTGTTACTGTCATGTACACGTT
>NW_024663895.1:0-214 GCF_008729295.1 Plectropomus leopardus | reverse complement strand
TGTATTGGGGTTTAGTTACTTCTGATAGTTGTTGCTTTATTTTTTTTTGCTTTATGTTTGGGTTGTTTTGCATGTTCGTTTTGGTTTACGTATTCTGGATTATCTTTCTTTGGTTGAGACGCACCACGCCCGGTCGTTGGAGGTGTTGCAGGATGATTATGGTCTCGAGGTAGTACACCACAAAGATGGCCTGGGCAGGCTCCAGGGTGCCAGA
>NW_024663894.1:0-235 GCF_008729295.1 Plectropomus leopardus | reverse complement strand
GTACTATTTATTTTTTTATTTTTTATGTTATTATTTTTTTTGATGCTGGCAACACTATGATGCCTGGCTGCCTCAGGTTATGAATCGGATCCCACATTCAACAATCAGGTCAGGTCCTTCACTGCTTCCAACACCACCTGTGGAGAAACAACAAGACAGAAAACCTGTCGAAAGAAAAAATGAGAGAAAACCTGTGGAGAGACAAAAAGAGGGAGAACCTGTGGAGAGACAAAAA
>NW_024663893.1:0-280 GCF_008729295.1 Plectropomus leopardus | reverse complement strand
GAGGATACGAACTTAAAGTCACTGGTTCTTGAACCTGTTGTCAGGTAGGCGTCATAATTGTAAGTGCTGCGTAAAGTTCCTGTGCCGTCAACATCTGCGTAATTAGGAGGGAGATAAGCGCTGGGGATGGCAACTGCTCCATCAAACAACAGCCTGGGCTTTCTCCTGCGACAAAACCTCACACCCAGGATGATGATAATGAAGGTCAGGAAAAACGTCGACACTGACACCAGCGCGATGATCAGATAAGAGGTCAGTTTGGAGTTCTTCTCATCATAAG
>NW_024663892.1:0-219 GCF_008729295.1 Plectropomus leopardus | reverse complement strand
CTCCTCGTGGCTTTGTGTCTCCTCGTGGCGGTGTGTCTCCTCGTGGCTTTGTGTCTCCTCGTGGCGGTGTGTCTCCTCGTGGCTTTGTGTCTCCTCGTGGTGGTGTGTCTCCTCGTGGCGGTGTGTCTCCTCGTGGCTTTGTGTCTCCTCGTGGCGGTGTGTCTCCTCGTGCCGGTGTGTCTCCTCGTGGCTTTGTGTCTCCTCGTGGCGGTGTGTCTC
>NW_024663891.1:0-228 GCF_008729295.1 Plectropomus leopardus | reverse complement strand
TGGTGAGTTATTATGTGGAGAACTCTTCTATGGCGAGGCTTTTTTTTTAACCCTTTGAAACCTGAGCAAATTGGCCCGATTTCTTTTAAAAACACGGCAAGAAGTCAGTGAGCCACAAAAGAAGACATGATCCAAAAAAACCAAACAAGAAATTGGTATAAAGTGCAAGAAAATTACCTGAAAAATTGGTTATAAAAGGGAAAATAAAATAAAAAAGGGCTAAAGAAA
>NW_024663890.1:0-500 GCF_008729295.1 Plectropomus leopardus | reverse complement strand
AAGACAGACAGACAGACAGACAGACAGACAGACAGACAGACAGACAGAGACAGACAGACAGAGACACAGACAGACAGACGTTGTGATGTCTACATGCCTGACACACATGAGGGGAGCAGCCTTATTGCCTTCCTCTCTTTAAACTTACCTCTCTGCTTGCCATGTTGCCTTTTTTTCTTCTCTTTTTTCTTCCTCTTGTCCTTTTTCTTGTGACTCTGGTGGTGGTGCTTCTTTTTCTTGCGTCTTTTCTTCAATTTCTTGTCTAAATCGGAAGAATCAGTTGATGAGGATGAGGAGCTGGATGAAGATAATGAAGAGGAGTTGGATGGACTGGAGGATGAAGAGAAAGAAGATGCACCAGGAGACGAGTTGGCCGAGGAAGATGTGTTAATTGTCCCACCATCATCTGTATATACAACATAATAGAAAATACAATACCAAATGCATTACTATCTATGATGATACATGTCAACTCACATACATTCTTATCAACATTTACA
>NW_024663889.1:0-275 GCF_008729295.1 Plectropomus leopardus | reverse complement strand
TGGTGAGTTATTATGTGGAGAACTCTTCTATGGCGAGGCTTTTTTTTAACCCTTTGAAACCTGAGAAAATTGGCCCGATTTCTTTTAAAAACACGGCAAGAAGTCAGTGAGCCACAAAAGAAGACATGATCCAAAAAAACCAAACAAGAAATCGGTATAAAGTGCAAGAAAATTACCTGAAAAATTGGTTATAAAAGGGAAAATAGAATAAAAAAGGGCTAAAGAAAGGTGTTTAAAAATAAAATAATATTTGATATAATTTTAAGTCTTTAATT
>NW_024663888.1:0-236 GCF_008729295.1 Plectropomus leopardus | reverse complement strand
GAGGACACAAACTTAAAGTCACTGGTTCTTGAACCTGTTGTCAGGTACGCGTCATAATTGTAAGCGCTGCGTAAAGTTCCTGTGCCGTCAACATCTGCGTAATTAGGAGGGAGATAAGCGCTGGGGATGGCAACTGCTCCATCAAACATCAGTCTGGGCTTTCTCCTGCGACAAAACCTCACACCCAGTATGATGATAATGAAGGTCAGGAAAAACGTCGACACTGACACCAGCGC
>NW_024663887.1:0-2776 GCF_008729295.1 Plectropomus leopardus | reverse complement strand
CACACACACACACGCACACACAAACTCATGCAATATATCTGGGTTAGGCTCATCTTATAAAGGACGCCTTTGTTTTCTGTTGAAATGAAACACAAATACACACTACACATGAACAAAAGCAACAAAACCATCTATGATCTTACAAACATTCGCACAATACACAGGCTGCATTAAACCCACACAAGAACAAGTCTGAGGTCAGGAGTCAATACACAGGAAACCACTTTTGGTCTGTCTAACACAATTGCACTAAGCTCAGCGAAGCTCTGCTGATCTGCAACTGATCATGTAAACCCCGAGCTTGAGACGAGAGCGCCAATGTTAAGGCTTTACTTTGTGTCAAATAGCACAGCAGCTCTCAGTGGTTTACTGTAATACACTTGTTTTTCTTCCTTAAGTTTGCAGAAATACACCTGACTGTTGAATAAAACATGAAAGGCTTTCTTATTAAGCCTGCAGGCGAATGGCTCTCAGGAGGAGTTGCTTTAGAAACTGGACTGTGTGCCGGGTTTCTGCAGTGCTTTCCGTGTTAGGAGAGGCTGAGAGGAAAGTCAAACCTGTTGGGCTGCTGGCACAGAGATGGTGGCCGCAGGGCTCTCTGCCCCGAGCAGGAATGTACCTGAACTCTACCTGAATAGCTTGAACATAATGGCCTGCTGCTGATAAGCTTTCGATGTGCCAACAGAAGTATCTTTGGTCACATTTCAGGAAACGTTTACTGTTACTTTTCTCTGTTCATGTTTGCTTGTGTTTGGATGTTGTCAGGTGGGAGATTCAGGTGTGTCATTCTAGCGCATGCAGCCTTGAGCTGCTAGCATCAAGCAGAGATGAAGAGCAAGCTGCTTGACCTTTCTCTCTAACAACACATCCCCGGATTCTTTTTCTTTTTCTTTATAAATGTAAGGTCTTCAGCCTAAGCCAGCGCTGACTAGAGCGACTTAAGGCAATTTATCTGACATGGCACACCTTTTTCTGTATAGATATATCTTTTGGGAATTTACAGAGTATAAAATGTACTGGAAGGAGACTAGAATTATCAGCAGTAGTGCTGTGCGATATGACGAAATATGTTGCCTGACGATAAAAATTTTAAAAAGTCTATTGTTTCATATCGTGCTAAATCGTTTAGTTTGTTTACATCATCTGATAACACTTTGTGCTTTGATTGAAATATAACAATGCTTTATTAAACTTTACTATAACAGTGCTGTATTTAGGTTTATACTTTATTTAAGATTATAACAGCATTTTTTAAAAAACTTTTTTAACAGTAATTTATGTACCTTTATTTTATAGCAGCAGCTTCTTTATTTTAGCTGTAGATAGATAAATAGATAGATAGATACTTAGAGTGTGTAAAACAAACAGAAAAAGTAAACAAAATGTATATACATTTTGTTTACTTTTTCTGTTTGTTTTACACACTCTAAGTATCTATCTATCTATTTATCTATCTACAGCTAAAATAAAGAAGCTGCTGCTATAAAATAAAGGTACATAAATTACTGTTAAAAAAGTTTTTTAAAAAATGCTGTTATAATCTTAAATAAAGTATAAACCTAAATACAGCACTGTTATAGTAAAGTTTAATAAAGCATTGTTATATTTCAATCAAAGCACAAAGTGTTATCAGATGATGTAAACAAACTAAACGATTTAGCACGATATGAAACAATAGACTTTTTAAAATTTTTATCGTCAGGCAACATATTTCGTCATATCGCACAGCACTACTGCTGATAATTCTAGTCTCCTTCCAGTACATTTTATACTCTGTAAATTCCCAAAAGATATATCTATACAGAAAAAGGTGTGCCATGTCAGATAAATTGCCTTAAGTCGCTCTAGTCAGCGCTGGCTTAGGCTGAAGACCTTACATTTATAAAGAAAAAGAAAAAGAATCCGGGGATGTGTTGTTAGAGAGAAAGGTCAAGCAGCTTGCTCTTCATCTCTGCTTGATGCTAGCAGCTCAAGGCTGCATGCGCTAGAATGACACACCTGAATCTCCCACCTGACAACATCCAAACACAAGCAAACATGAACAGAGAAAAGTAACAGTAAACGTTTCCTGAAATGTGACCAAAGATACTTCTGTTGGCACATCGAAAGCTTATCAGCAGCAGGCCATTATGTTCAAGCTATTCAGGTAGAGTTCAGGTACATTCCTGCTCGGGGCAGAGAGCCCTGCGGCCACCATCTCTGTGCCAGCAGCCCAACAGGTTTGACTTTCCTCTCAGCCTCTCCTAACACGGAAAGCACTGCAGAAACCCGGCACACAGTCCAGTTTCTAAAGCAACTCCTCCTGAGAGCCATTCGCCTGCAGGCTTAATAAGAAAGCCTTTCATGTTTTATTCAACAGTCAGGTGTATTTCTGCAAACTTAAGGAAGAAAAACAAGTGTATTACAGTAAACCACTGAGAGCTGCTGTGCTATTTGACACAAAGTAAAGCCTTAACATTGGCGCTCTCGTCTCAAGCTCGGGGTTTACATGATCAGTTGCAGATCAGCAGAGCTTCGCTGAGCTTAGTGCAATTGTGTTAGACAGACCAAAAGTGGTTTCCTGTGTATTGACTCCTGACCTCAGACTTGTTCTTGTGTGGGTTTAATGCAGCCTGTGTATTGTGCGAATGTTTGTAAGATCATAGATGGTTTTGTTGCTTTTGTTCATGTGTAGTGTGTATTTGTGTTTCATTTCAACAGAAAACAAAGGCGTCCTTTATAAGATGAGCCTAACCCAGATATATTGCATGAGTTTGTGTGTGCGTGTGTGTGTGTG
>NW_024663886.1:0-458 GCF_008729295.1 Plectropomus leopardus | reverse complement strand
GATAATTACAAACATCTCAGCTCAGATTCAACAGCACCTGATATCTCTACGTCTCCATGAGAGTAAGTTATTTTTTAGTTTAACCCTTTAAAATCTGAGCAAATTGGCTTGATTTCTGTCAGAACACAGGAGACAGTAGCAGTACCTGAAAATTATTATTTTTAAATAAAGTAAAAAATAAATAAAATGACCCATAAAGGCAAACAATCATTAATATACAATAATGAGTAAAAATAAAAGCTTGTCAAAAATGTTTGTTATAAAACGAGGCATAAATTAAAATGATCAGTGTTGATGATGTTGTTACACCATAAAATCAGACTGAATGTGCAAGCTTGACAATTATAATTAATAATACAAGATATTGTTACCAATATCTTTAAAAAAAATTATTTTATAAATCTAGCCAACTTGCTCATTGCCTTTTTTTCCAATGTTTTTGAAAAAAAAAAAAAAAA
>NW_024663885.1:0-217 GCF_008729295.1 Plectropomus leopardus | reverse complement strand
ATAAATGTGTCAACTGTTTAAGAATGAATGAGTTTATTTGTTTGTTGTAAGGATCCCTATGAGCTGACGCCTAGGAGACAAGCTAGTCTTCCAAAACAACATGACAACATTACATCAAACAAACAGTAATAAAAAAAATAATAATAGTAATCGATAAAATAAATTAAATAAGTAAACAAATAAATAATAATGACACAAAAATAAAAGCTATTTTAAC
>NW_024663884.1:0-205 GCF_008729295.1 Plectropomus leopardus | reverse complement strand
CACTATTACAGCGACAGATGATGGAACTCCTGCTCTCACGAGCACCAGTAATCTTACTGTTTATGTTTCCGATGTAAATGACAACTCGCCTCGTTTTTCAGACACTTTGATCAATGTGTTTTTAAAAGAGAACAGTCCGGTAGGAGCAGTTTTAAAAAGAGTATCTGCAATTGATGCAGACATTGATCAAAATGGCCAGGTGAGC
>NW_024663883.1:0-261 GCF_008729295.1 Plectropomus leopardus | reverse complement strand
TGAGTCATTAAAATAACCTACACATAGCTTTAAAAGTGAAATAAGACTGGAACATTTCCTGGAGACCCTCCTAAAGTCTTTCCTTCTCTGACACTTTCTATTTTTTTAATGAAGCTTTTTCAATAAAGTGAAGGAAAAAAGATTAATAACACTAACCTTTAAAATTTACAAATAAGCTTTTTTTATTTTCAGTGGAGGAAAGGGAAAGAGTTGAAAGCCTTATAAGTAGTTATCTACATCCTAAACTTACCATTACTTATA
>NW_024663882.1:0-649 GCF_008729295.1 Plectropomus leopardus | reverse complement strand
ACTCTGAGAAAGTTTGAATCCACAATTCCTCTGTGAAATCGTGGACTACATCTCCCAGAAATCCCTCATACATGGACGTATAAGGGGCTCACCTTTCCATCATGGCTCCATAACACGCCTACGTGGCCTAAATAATGACGGCTAGTGCGGTGGCTGCAATAGAAATAAAGCTGCTGATGTTTTGAACATCCATCGCCATGGTTACTGGGATGTTATCACCGGAGGAGAAGCTGCAGAACACGACTGAGTGGAAACACCAAGTGAACATTTGTGCCAAATTCAGAGAAATT
The DNA here is from genome assembly GCF_008729295.1 of Plectropomus leopardus. Lineage (NCBI taxonomy): Eukaryota > Metazoa > Chordata > Actinopteri > Perciformes > Serranidae > Plectropomus > Plectropomus leopardus. The sequence continues at coordinate 359 of NW_024663882.1, read as the reverse complement.
CCCTCAAGGTGTTCTTATGATGCCGCTTTCACGAGAATTAGACAAATTCAAGGTCAGTGTGACCTTGACCTTTGACTTGCGTTTGCAAGAATAAGACGGATGCGAGGTCACAGTGAACTTGTCCTTTGGCCATCATGATTGAATCAATTCACGCTTGATTCCAAGTGGACGTATGTGCCAAATTTAAGAAAACTCCCATATGACTATCTTCACATATTGTGTTCACCTGAATGAACCAGATCACATTGACCTTGACCATTAAAGACCAAATCCTAATCAGCTGATCCTTGAGTCCAAGTGAACGTTTGTGCCAAATTTGAAGAAACACCTTTCACTTTCACAAAAATGAGATAAACACC
>NW_024663881.1:0-375 GCF_008729295.1 Plectropomus leopardus | reverse complement strand
CTCATTGGTCAGATGGAGGTTGATATCAGTCTCCACCTTCTTTTTTTTCCGCACTTCATCCTTCGAGCTCGAGCAGGAAAGACGGTGTCTGTTTGTCTCAGAAATTAAACATTTCAGTCGTTTTTCTGTCAAAGCTTCAGATGGTCAAAATGAAGACCTGGATTGTCCTGATTGTCCTGGGAATGTGTCTCCATGGCGCGGCGGCACGTGAGTCAATAGTTTTTAAGTTTGTTGATTTTTAAATATAATATACTTCGTATCTTTATTTAGTGTAAGTTTAAGCTTCTTCTGGTGGTCTTTGGTGTTTAGTTAAATGACTTTAAAATGTTTAAAAAATAACAAATCCGATATCTTAAAGTTCACGTGTGTAAATTC
>NW_024663880.1:0-301 GCF_008729295.1 Plectropomus leopardus | reverse complement strand
GAACGGTGATATATTTACACCCTTCTTGTGTCTGAATGAAGGGAATCTCCTAACCTACAGGCTGACCATTTAGGGCTCCAGTTCTTGTCTACAAAGGTTGGTGGCTTTAATTCAACATTACTTCTTGTTTAATCAGAGTTATTTCGGTGTCCTGCCAGAGCTCATGTTACTGCTCATGTCCCAGCCCCCAATGGGCCACATTCTTTGTTTCAGTTAACGACCATCCTTTTGTTCTAGTTGATGGCTCTGTGCTGCTGTGTGAGTGTGTGTGAAAAGCCTTCATACCATGCTTTCACACTCA
>NW_024663879.1:0-320 GCF_008729295.1 Plectropomus leopardus | reverse complement strand
CATGTTGCTAGCTCCCACCTCCAAACATATAATATCACAGTTTGTCACTCTCTTCAAGGTAAACATCTCCTCTACATATCTCAAGGAAGCATGGGGAAGGGAAACTGGCTCTGAAATTCCTCTTGAGCTCTGGGAGAATGGGCTAAGTAGAATTAAAGATTGTTCAATTAATGCCAGACTACAGCTGATTCAATTTAAAGTTATGCACCGTATACACTACTCCACGGTCAAGCTGAATAAGATCTACCCCTCCCTCTCCCCTACATGTGACAGATGTAAGTCTGAGGAGGGGACTTTAGCTCACCTCTTCTGGTCGTGCC
>NW_024663878.1:0-310 GCF_008729295.1 Plectropomus leopardus | reverse complement strand
CCAGAAGCAGATGGCTCGTGGCGTTCCAGCTGCTCCCCCGGTTCCTCTGTCTCCATCTCAGCCTCCTCGCACGAGGCTGTTAGAGAGAGGGGCAGAGGAGGAAAAGGTAGAAACAAGTCAAACAACTTCAGTGAGAAGAATGAGACAAGTCTTTTGGGTTGTGGCAGCTCCATGAGGTCACTCTGACAACAGAAGACCATTCACAAGTCGGTCGTGTTTTTTTTTCAAGGACATAAATACATCCACGTCAACTTTCTCATGTTCAAAGTCTGTGCACTAAAAATGCCTACTGGGATTCTTCAGTTAGTCA
>NW_024663877.1:0-287 GCF_008729295.1 Plectropomus leopardus | reverse complement strand
AAACTTGAGCAAATCAGCAACCAACTTTGCAAGAAAAGTCTCACAAATTTTAAGAAATAAGTAAAAGGTGACAGAAGATTACATGAAAATTAGGTATGTATGTTTCGTGCAGAGCAAAAACATACAATGCCTTTGCAGAAAAAAGAGCATATGTCAAAAACGAAATATTTTACAATGTTCAAATACCTTAGGGGGAATTAATATATATTTATTCATGTTTTTATTTTTAAAAATCATTTCGATCAATATGTTTTGTGCTTTTATTTTTAAAAATCGGATGAAAAAAA
>NW_024663876.1:0-1261 GCF_008729295.1 Plectropomus leopardus | reverse complement strand
TTGAACATTTTTCTGTAGTTTCTTTAAAAATAATTTTTCAAATCTACTTATTTCTTGCAATTTGCAGAGCTTTTCTTGCCAAGCTGCTCGCTGCCTTTTTTTCTAAAGAAATAAAACCAGTTTACTCAGATTTCAAAGGTTTTTAATGCTGGTGAAGGTGTTCAAAGGCAGCGCGTGAAAAGTGATGTCACTGCAGGTTTCAGAGGGTTAATAATGAAATATCAGAATCAGCTAACGTGCTCATTTCTGCACACACACACGAACACACACACGAACACACACACACACTACTAATGACTTACAGTATTTAACTTTTCCTTTTTTTTTACATTGTTTACAGTATTTTTAAACTTTGTTTACGGTATTTTTTCTTACTTTGCAGTATTTTTTACATTGTTTACAGATTAGATGTGGGCTCACCTGGCCCCTGAGGCCCCTGCAGGTGTTTCTGGAACACGGCCTCCCGGATGTAGCTCAGGAATCCCTTCTGGTTCACGAACCTGCACACGAAGCGGTTTCTGTGCATGCAGTTGAACATGTCGCAGGTGCGGTTGTCCGCCGCCGCACCGGTGCCGCGCGGCTCCAGCAGCGCCAGGTTACAGCGCGGATCCTCGCAGCACGCGCTCCTGCAGGCCTCCTCGGAGCGCACATGCGCGGTGGCGAGCAGAGCCGCTCCCTCCTTCACCGCGTCCTCCGCATCCAGCACGAAGTTCTCCTGACCGTTGCGGAAAGCGGCGGCACAGTCCTCGTGCTCTGCCGCTCCGGCGGGCCGCACGAGGAGGAGGGGGAGGAGGAGGAGGAGCAGGGAGGAAGAGGGGGAGGATCGAGTCATTCTCAGCTGCTCTCAGTGTAAATGTAGCGGGACAGAAACAGTTCGCCGCCTCCTGACGTGTCTCGCCGCTCCGCTCCGACGGGCAGGAGAACCGGAGGCTCCGTCCGGTCCTGAACCCACACGTGAGGCGGCACAGAGAGCCGGTGTCCAGTAGAAAAGGTGAGAGCTCCGGTGTGTCCGTCCGCTGCTCTCCACTCTGATCTCAGGTGTGTCTCACCTGCACAAACAGGAAGACAGTCCGGACGCGCCTCCCAATGACGACACGTCGACGTCACGCAGGTGCGGCGACGCTGGTGCGAAAAAACAGTTTCACCTACAGAGTTTCTGTCAGAAGCAAAGAGGTCAACTATGATTATCTGCAACTGATTTAACTTGTGTTTATTAATTTTTCATTATCATTCGTTGTACTACTACTACTACTACTACTAA
>NW_024663875.1:0-223 GCF_008729295.1 Plectropomus leopardus | reverse complement strand
AGTCCTGCACTGAAAATCTCACTTCAGTCTCAAAGTATAATAACGAAAATTATTGTTAAAAGTATTAAAATGTTCACCGTAACTGTAATCTTAGTTTTTAAGAAATATCACAGTTAAATTTAATATATTTTTAGATTTTTTTAAGATATTTTTTAACCAATTTTCAGACCGATTTCTGGATGAATCATCTTTTTCTTATGCAGGTATATATAGAAGTAAGCTG
>NW_024663874.1:0-364 GCF_008729295.1 Plectropomus leopardus | reverse complement strand
AGGGTTAGGTTAGGATTAGGCAAGAATTAAGGGGGCATGGTTAGGATTAGGGTTAGGGTTAAGGTTAGGGTTAGGGTTAGGATTAGGGCCAGAATTAAGGGTTAGGTTCGAATTAAGGTGAGATTAAGGGTTAGGGTTAGGGTTAGGGTTAGGGGTTAGGGTTAGGGGTGGGTTAGGGTTAAGGTTAGGGTTAGGGTGAGGGTCAGGGTTAGGGCAAGAGGTTGGGTTTAGGCACGAAAGTAAATTCTTTCATTCAAGCCTAGTGGAAATGTTGTTCCTAATTTATTAATCCAGTCCCTCTCTGCTCTTCTTCTCTGGGCCGTGGACCAGTGTGGATTACACTCCAGGACCGAGGCCTGAACCC
>NW_024663873.1:0-354 GCF_008729295.1 Plectropomus leopardus | reverse complement strand
TAAAAATAAAAAGTTGAAATCTTTGGTTGGAATAACCTCCCAGACTAAAAACCACGAATGACTGCAAACTTATTTAAAACTGGATTTTAAGTCATTTTAAACGATCTTTGCGACTCTTTTCTGCACTTTTGCTATTTTTATTCATGATTTTTTTATTTTAGTTTTATTTAAATTGTTATTGATTTGACCTTTTATATCTTTCACTGTAAATCTGAATCTTTGATGAGGTTGTGATATTTTAACGCTCTGAGTTGCCCGATGTATGACCTGTGCTGTACAAATAAAGCTGCCTCGCTGCGATCGTCGGAAAATGTCTGAACCTGAACGCAGCCTCAGCTGTGACCTTTGACCCCT
>NW_024663872.1:0-262 GCF_008729295.1 Plectropomus leopardus | reverse complement strand
TGGAGTGACCAGCACCCATATGATTCTCAGATCCTAACTTTGAATGTGGAACAGTGGAGACTGCTGCCACTGAGAAGTGAGTGACCTGCAGTGAGTGAGGGGTTTGACTCTGTGCAAGGCAGTCTGTGAAAATCTGTCAGGCCTTGATTCCCTGCAGTGCGGGGGATGGTCTCTTCTAGCTGACGATGGTCGTTAGCACATGACACATTGAGCTAAGGGGTTGCTAACTTCTCATATCCAAGATGCTGTATCTGATTTAGAC
>NW_024663871.1:0-275 GCF_008729295.1 Plectropomus leopardus | reverse complement strand
GGATGACAGGTCAGACGGGAAGCATGGGCCCACTGCAGGACCTCGGACCTGAAGTCTTGGGGGACGAACAGACGACCCTGAGGGCATGAACTGGGGCCCGGCTGGTCCTCCAACGCCGATTTAATCCTCTCCTCAATCTCCCAGGTAAGAGCTGCTAGGAGATGAGAGGAGGGAAGAATGTTGTCAGGCTGAGATGAGTCCCCCTCCTCCTCCAGGAACTGTCTGGACAGCGCGTCGGGCTTAACGTTACGGGAGCCAGGGCGGTAGGAGAGGGT
>NW_024663870.1:0-523 GCF_008729295.1 Plectropomus leopardus | reverse complement strand
AGCTGGAGATCGAGCTGGACCCTCTGCCCCGTCCCATACCGGCCAGCACTCTAGATGGTCACCTCCTGGGAAGAGTCACTCATCAGACCACGCCCATCTCGATGCTCCTGTCAGGCACGCACCTCGAGACCATCAGCTTTCATGTGCTAAGGTCTCCTAACCTCCCCCTGATCCTTGGTTATCCCTGGCTGCGCCGTCATAATCCCCACATTGACTGGTCCACGGGGTCCATTTTGGGGTGGAGCCCCTCTTGCCGCCAGATCTGCCTGCAACAGACTGTCACGCCCGTGCCACCTGCCATTTCCTGCTCCACACCGGATCTCTCCATGGTACCCCCGAGTATTATGACTTCCGGGAGGTCTTCAACAAGACGAGGGCCACGTCACTGCCTCCACATCGGCCCTACGACTGCGCCATTGACCTCCTTCCTGGTTTTGTTCCTCCCAAGGGGCGCCTGTATTCCCTGTCGGCACCTGAAAGAGAGGCTATGGATACATACATTAAGGATGCCTTGGCGTCCGGC
>NW_024663869.1:0-337 GCF_008729295.1 Plectropomus leopardus | reverse complement strand
TGGAGGGTAAACATGCGTAAACTCACTGTATCAAATGAAGAAAAATCACCCCAAAAAAGCTCAAAAAATCTTCAAAAACAACCTTAACCCTAACACTTTTAAATTGTAACCAGGAAAATTTAGGAGAATCTTGATCCAGCTGTTTCCTGATATGTAAGATATGATAGTTAACTATTATAACAAAGGCAGAAAAGCATTTATTAGAGCAGATCACAACATTTACACAACGTTCATGCTGCAAACCTAAGAATTCCAATTTTTCCTAAAGATCCAAATTTTTGATGTAGCTGTTCACATTATTGGTTTAAATGTGACCAATAAAAAAAAAAAAAAAAAA
>NW_024663868.1:0-984 GCF_008729295.1 Plectropomus leopardus | reverse complement strand
TTGCACGCTGACGTGTTTGCACGCTGACGTGTTTGCACGCTGACGTGTTTACGTGTTTACACACTGACGTGGTTACGTGTTTACAGGTTTATGTGTTCACGTGTTTACATGTTGACATGTGGACGTGTTTACACGCTGACGTGGTTAAACGCTGACGTGGTTAAACGCTGACGTGGTTAAACGCTGACGTGGTTATGTGTTTACACGCTGACGTGGTTACGTGTTTACACGCTGAGGTGGTTATGTGTTTACACGCTGGCGTGGTTACACGCTGACGTGGTTACACGCTTACGTGGTTACACGCTGACAGGTTTACGTGTTCACGTGTTTACGTGTTGACATGTGGATGTGTTTACACGCTGACGTGGTTAAACACTGACGTGTTTACACACTGACGTGGTTACACGCTGACGTGGTTACGTGTTTACACGCTGACGTGTTTACACACTGACGTGGTTACACGCTGACGTGGTTACGTGTTTACACGCTGACGTGTTTACACGCTGACGTGGTTACATGTTTACACGCTGACGTGGTTACGTGTTTACGTGTTTACACGCTGACGTGGTTACGTGTTTACACGCTGACGTGGTTACACGCTGACAGGTTTACGTGTTCACGTGTTTACATGTTGACATGTAGACGTGTTTACATGTTTACGTGTTTACGTGTTTACATGTTGACATGTTGACATGTGGACATGTTGACGTGTTTACGTGTTGACATGTTTACACGCTGACGTGGTTACGTGTTTACACGCTGACGTGTTTACACGCTGACGTGGTTACGTGTTTACACGCTGACGTGTTTACACGCTGACGTGGTTACGTGTTTACACGCTGATGTGTTTATGTGTTGACATGTTGACATGTTTACATGTTTACATGTTTACATGTTGACATGTTTACATGTTTACATGTTGACGTGTTTGCGTGTTGACGTGTTGACGTGTGGACGTGCTGTGTTTGACAGACGGCAGAGACG
>NW_024663867.1:0-270 GCF_008729295.1 Plectropomus leopardus | reverse complement strand
AAGCGACATCACTTTTCTTGCGCTGCATTCGGATGCCTTTAACAAGTTTTTAAACCTTTGAATTCAGTGCAAATTGGCGCATCTTTAAAAAAAAAAAAAAAAACAGGGGAAAAGGAAATGAGCCACTTCATCAATAATGTTCCACAAATTAGTGGATTTAGAAAATCATTTTTAAAAAGCTAAGGGAAAAAAAGAAAAAATATATATTTATATTGAATTATCTTGATTAAATTTTTAAAATTATGTTAGAGAACTATTATATTTTTAAAC
>NW_024663866.1:0-421 GCF_008729295.1 Plectropomus leopardus | reverse complement strand
TTATGTCCTTCTAAAAAGCATCATCTTGTGTCAGATCAATTACAATCGGTTGGACCTATTTGCATAAACGAAGAAAAAGTTAAATTAGTAAATTAAAAAAATACTAAAAATTACATTTTTAATTGTTATTTTTTTGTTCTTTTTTTTAATGTTTCTTGCATTTAAATACTTTTAAATTAGTTTAATTTTAAAGAGAATGTTTGCTTTATAGTTATGTATAATCCACGAGGATACTGACGATATCTTTTAAATATTGTATTGTTCCATATTTATGACAGCAGACAAATATATAAGAAGTTAATTTTCAACTATAAATGTATGTATTAGGTTATCTGGATATGAAACTTGCTGCACTAGATGCTTGGACAGACTTCATTTTTATATTATTATTTTATTCTTAGTGCTGGTCATTGGTGCCTCT
>NW_024663865.1:0-1093 GCF_008729295.1 Plectropomus leopardus | reverse complement strand
CACGCACACACGCACGCACGCACACACACACACACACACACACACAGCAATCAGACAGATAAAACATCAGATTTGAATGTCAACACACGGAGCCAAAGAGCTTCAAATCAGTTATAAATGTCTCCGGTTTAAAAAAGAAACATTAACATAATTAAAAAATAAATCCTCTCTAATATATTACATCAAACTTCAACACTTTGATCGATAAGAAGTGGTGTAGCCTCGACATAAGGCTCAAAACAGCAGTGGAGACATCTTTCACACACACACACACACACACACACACACACAGCAATGCTTCATATACAATATACAAATCAAACACCGTCAAATATGTTTGTCCTGTTCGTGTCCGTGCTCAGACACTCACCTCTGAAACAGCAGTCCCACAGATATGAGAGGAGGACAAATGATTACAGGGTTAGAGGGATGAACAGGAGGACAGAGACAGAGCAGATGAATGTCCATGCAGGTACTGAGATGCTGTCTTTTTTTGTCTTTTTGTAGTGTTATGTTGAGGAACAGAGAGCAGGGAGGATGGAGAGGAGGACAGACAGGATGAGAGGACAGACCACAGGGTTAGCTTCAGATGTAGGTGACAGCACCTTTGCTGTTTTTCTCCATGGTGATTTCTACGTAGGAGGTGGGGACGTAGCCTTCCTCTCCGCTCTGCTTCCTCGCCCTCGTCCAGCCGTCGCCCTTATCCTCCTCGATGATGTACAACACCTGCAGCAGAAAAAGATACAATTTTTAACGTGACTTTTTGGATAATTATTTAAATCATACAACAAAATCTGTAGATTCTCACTTATTGAGTAAATGAAGTCTATTTTTTAGAACAGAGGTGTCCCATTAACCCTTTGAAACCTAGATCATCATCGCTTTTCGTGTGTTGCGCTCGGACACCTTTCACAAGCATTTAAACCTTTGAAACCTGATTAGATTGGTTTGATTTATTTTGAAAATGTGGCAAAAAGGCAATAAGCAACTTGGCAAGAAATTAATTAAAGGTGATGAGAAAAATGACCTTAAAAATAAGTAAGAAAGAGAAAATTATAACAGAAAGAAAGAAGAAAAAGAGAAAAAGACTAAA
>NW_024663864.1:0-540 GCF_008729295.1 Plectropomus leopardus | reverse complement strand
TTATCTCTGTTACTTTCCTGGTGACACCTATTTTAGCAGGAACTGCATCAGAAGTGGTTATCAGTATTTTGCCAGGTGTTTCTGTGTCTGTCCGTCTGTAAACAAATTTTGGCAATGCCAATGCATCACAACCATTTAAAGTATAGTCATAAAAAATAAGACATGGCTGCAGCAAGGTCACTAGACTTTTTATTTCTGTCCTTGTTGGGCAGCAACAACTGAATTTCCCTGATAAAAGTGTATCTTAAACTTTTTTTGTTTTGTCATTTTGTGGCCAAATAACACCTATGCTCTAAATAAGTTAAATGATATTAATATATTTCTATATTTAGATCCCATACATTCATTTCTTAATGATCCTAGTTGATCCTCAGCTGTGCTCTCCTCACCTGTCATTGTGAAGATCCCCACCACCAAGCTAATGCTCCGGTTTCCCAGCAAGGTCATCTCCATCCCAGTGGCTCCACTTTTCCTCTGTTTTCTTTTGGACTTGAAAGAAGCCCAGATGCCGGTCCCAAGGACCAGCAGGTAGAAAAACAC
>NW_024663863.1:0-271 GCF_008729295.1 Plectropomus leopardus | reverse complement strand
CATCTGTGTTTTTTTTTTGTTGAAGAAACCTCACAACTAAGACAACCCCAAAGTGAAGCACTTATGAGCAACAAATCATCAGTGTCTCTATTTGAGGTGATCTGAGGGTGAGAATATGGCTTCCAATTCATTCAGTTGCTTTTGTCACTTAAAACTGCCCCAACAAGTAGCACTTACTGATTTCTCATTCAAGTCAATCCTCGAGTTAGGGTAATACTAATGAGTAACTTAAGATTTAACCATCTTTCAAATGGTAAAACATTCTAGAACA
>NW_024663862.1:0-277 GCF_008729295.1 Plectropomus leopardus | reverse complement strand
GCCGCCGAGAGAAGAAGGCACATGGGTGCAACTTCTCATCCACAGCAGAACGTTGGGAAAGGACAGCTCCTACCCCCACATCCGAGGCGTCGACCTCCACCACGAACTGCCTGTCTGGGTCAGGAATGAGGAGTATGGGGGCAGAGCAGAACCGTTCCTTGAGGTGTCGGAAGGCGTCGGCGGCGGCAGGAGACCAGCGGAACTGAACCTTGGATGAGGTGAGAGCCGTAAGGGGGGCTGCCACCGTGCTGTATCCACGAATAAACCGTCTGTAAAA
>NW_024663861.1:0-607 GCF_008729295.1 Plectropomus leopardus | reverse complement strand
TTGTAGATATTTGATTTTGGGTATGTGGGTGTATGCATATATGTTTAAATAATTAGAGTATAGGTCTTACATTAATAAGAAAGCTGATAAATTTAAATTCACTGACTTATGGGAGAAGGAGTGAGATTGAATAAGTTTGTACTGTTCTCACTACTGTTCGAATACATAAACCAAGTCATCGTGTTTGACCATTTCTTCTGCTTTATGTTTTTCATTGTCTGTAAAAACAGTCTGCTTGTTCGTATAATCATTTCTCTTTTTCTTTTTTTTCTTTTTTACGTGTTCAAAATAAATCAGATTAAATCAAATCATATATGGAGATGTCAGCTTTGCTCCCAACTGATTTGACTGATGTTTAGGTGTCAGAGTGTAAAACCTGCAATGAAATCTGCCTCATCCTGCTCCGAAAAGCTGCTAGCTTTTACCCTTTTCAACCAAACTGTATGGCAATATAGGGATGACAGTGTCAGTCTATAGGGTCGTTGGTTAGTCAGTCAGTCCACCATTTTGGTCCAGACTTGGTATTTCCCTTTTTGTTTACAAATTTCTTTTTGTTTTTTTTTTTAAGTATGGGTAAGGCAAAAATAAATATGTACAATGAGTCTGT
>NW_024663860.1:0-755 GCF_008729295.1 Plectropomus leopardus | reverse complement strand
AGGACACATAGAGCGTAACATGCAGACGCAGAAGGACACAAAGAGCAGAACATGCAGATGCAGAAGGACACAGAGCGTAACATGCAGACGCAGAAGGACACAGAGCGTAACATGCAGACGCAGAAGGACACAGAGCATAACATGCAGACGCAGAAGGACACATAGAGCGTAACATGCAGACGCAGAAGGACACAGAGTGGAACATGCAGACACAGAAGGACACAGAGCGTAACATGCAGACGCAGAGGGAAACACAGAGAGTAACATGCAGACGCAGAGGGAAACACAGAGCGTAACATGCAGACGCAGAAGTCCACTGATAAAGCGGCATCATGTGAGGAGTTGGGCTGGCAACACGTTGCTTTGGCTGAAGTCTGAACTGCTTCAGATCAGACTTTAAACTCGAGGAGATGAAAAATGACGGTGAGGCTCAGCTGAGGGTTTCAGATGATAAATCAGCAACGATCTGACCGCAGATCAGTGCAGATCAAAGTTAATATCCTCCTCCACATCTTCTCTTTTCACGGCATTCAATAAAAAACCTGCTTCTGTGCGGCTCTATTTATCACTGTGATGAAAGTTTGTCATCCACTGAAACCGTACGGCTTTTTAATGTGTTTTAATCAAAGGATGGTGCAGCTTCAAACTCCACAGACTTTCTTTCATTGTTGGTTTTATCTTCATCAGGAATTTGTTAATAATAATAAAATGTTTGGTACATTTGACTGCATGAAAACAGTATTACTATTATTATT
>NW_024663859.1:0-836 GCF_008729295.1 Plectropomus leopardus | reverse complement strand
GTGTGGTGGTGTGCTGTTTGGCGGCATGTCGCAGAACATGAAAATGTACTGCTGGTATAAATCTGGTCAGGTGGTCCCACAGCTTTGATATAGAAAGGCTCCCATTGATATCACGTTTCCATAGTGTAGTGGTTATCACGTTCGCCTTACACGTGAAAGGTCCCCAGTTCAAAACTGGGCGGAAACATTGATAGACTTTAATTATCATATCTCAAAAGATCACACATTTCCTGACGCCTCATGACGCCTCTGCTGGCGTTGATCAAGAGATCTGTAACTTCTGATGCGTCCCTGAACGTGGCCCTCAGGGGGAGTACATGTGTGGTGGTGCTCTGCTGTTTGGTGGCATGTTGCAGAGCTGTAGAGCCTCGTGAGGAGTCGTAGGCTACAAAACTAAACAAATATATACTTCATTCACATTAACAACCACAGGGGACGCCGGTTATTCCTCTGGTCTTTGGTAAGTGCTCCGGTGTAGCCCGTATGCGATAAGGACAACTGCATTGGCTGGAAATCAAACCCAGGCCTCCCACATAGCAGGTGAGAATTCTCCCACTGAACCACCAATGCTCATTGACTCCAATACCACTTTGGTGATGGCACATGCATACACCTGGAAGTTTGACTCACCGCCTTCTGCGCCAAACAGGCACAAAATGCAGCTAAATTTAAGATAGGAGCAAGCCTTTTCTTACCCAAGTAAAACAGCGGGAGAAGAGTCACAAGTGTTGCTTCTGGTGTGGTGTATGACGTGTCACCAACGCCAGCATCTTCTAATGCTCCTCTCTGGGGTATTAACTGCAAGAAGACAAAGAAGTTGTGCAACCATTGAGTCC
>NW_024663858.1:0-332 GCF_008729295.1 Plectropomus leopardus | reverse complement strand
GAAAGAACAAATGAAATGCTGACTCTACAAGGGTCCATTTGCATGTCCACATTTGTCCACATCTGCAACCTCACCACTAGATGTCACTGCATTATACACACTGAACCTTTAAGCAGATAAAACACTTATCACTCACATTTGAAAAGATAAATTTGGAGTTAAATAGATCCTTTTATATTTAATCAAATGTTTAAAAAAATCCCCTTTGAATATGAATGTAAAAAAACATGGTTTCAAATGCAAGTTTGAACTTATTGTCAATAGAATATTAGTATAATTCAGATAGTAATCATTGCAAGGATTTTGTATTGGTTTGCATTAGATGAGACAGC
>NW_024663857.1:0-339 GCF_008729295.1 Plectropomus leopardus | reverse complement strand
TTCTCAGGGAGAGCATTTTTCCTTTTATTATAACCGTTGAAGTGATGACGCATGTTTCCTTGAACAATGTGAAAAGCTGGGATCATTTCTCTGCAGATGCTGCAGATAAACACCACATGACACTGCAAAAACAGTGATTTCTGACGCTGAACTATTTCACAAAAACACGTCTGTTTCCAATTAGCTTAAAACCAAAACGAACTCGCTCCAGTCTCGCTGCCTCGCTCCGTGCTGGGCCCCGCTAATCGTTCTGCCCCCCCAGAGCCCAGCCACTGATGTGGTTCTTTATAGCCTGGAGGCTCTTCCTGGTGTGGGCCCGCCCCCCTCCCGTCACCCCCA
>NW_024663856.1:0-254 GCF_008729295.1 Plectropomus leopardus | reverse complement strand
AGCAAACCTCCTGCGCCTCGCCGTCCACTCATCATCAGAACCATTATTATTAAAATAGCATTTAAAATGACCTCGCTAGAAAATGCTGTCAATGTTTCTTGCAATAATATCAGGTGGTTTATCAATGCAATATCATTGTTTGAACAGGATTTGCAGCCAGAACTTGTAAATGAGATAACAGAACTTAATTTGTTCAAATTTTTTTTTTTGTTGTAAAGTTGCCTGATGAAAATAAATATATTCTGACTTGTATG
>NW_024663855.1:0-529 GCF_008729295.1 Plectropomus leopardus | reverse complement strand
CTGAAATATGATAAATAGAAACACAAATTCATGAACTAGAGCTAAAAATAAGTTAGAAAACAAACTTGCCACAACCACAGTGGGAATTAATAATAAAAATAAACTACAAATAGCATTACATTAATTTAAAACGGTTATATACTTATATTTTCCATGTTAAAATTGTACCGCTGAGATTGTTCACTGGTCCGCGGTTGTTTTTGCAGTTGAAGCTTTAAGCTAGCAAGTATGGAACTTTGTCACCTGCTAGCTAAAATAAAGTTAGCAAACAAACTTTACACAATGACCATGGGAATATCTAATGAAAAGAAACCAATTACATGAATTATAACCGTTAAATACTTATATTTACCATGTTGAATTAATACAAATTAGATCATTCAGTGGTCTGTGGCGGCTGTTTTTGCATTTTAAGCTTTAAGCTAGCAAGTACAGAACTTTGTCACCTGCTAGCTAAAATTAGGTTAGCAAATAAACTTTAATTGAAACAAGCATATTTAATGAAAACTAAACTGCGAAAAGCTTTACA
>NW_024663854.1:0-1154 GCF_008729295.1 Plectropomus leopardus | reverse complement strand
AAAAAAAAACAAGAACCTGTCTGAATCATATTATTTGTTTATATGTTATTGTCTTTGTGTGTGTAATTTTATTTGTGATTTTATATTGGTACATAAGATCTTATAATCACAGGTACCAACAGGCAATATGCCAAAACAATGACTGTCCCTAAAAATGATTAAAGCTGCTCATTTGAAATTGTTATAATGTTTCAAAGTACTTGTATGGACACCACAAACAAACTGGTACCAAAGAGATTTTGCCACCTTTAGTCATATCAAACTCTGGTCTGGCCATGGAATAAAAGAGTAAATGCTACTGTGTTCTGGTATTTATAGGGATCCAACTCATCATGGCTGTTTGTTGATATATGAAAAAGATGCAAAACAAGCAAAGAGTTTCTGTAACAGTTGCCAAAAGGCAGCTTCTCAGTCTGCAGTGCACATGTTGGACCGAAATGACCATGAACTGAAGGGTACATGACAGCAGGATTAATATACCACATCTAAAGTCCTGATCCCATAGTTAGACAGAAAAGCCAGAGTCAGGGGGGATCAACAAAGAATGAGAGGATTCCATTGAACTGAGACTAGGTGACCACTTTGGTCAGAGGTTTTAAAAGCTATCGAAATGTCTAGAAAAAGAGATGAGATTTTTCCAATATTTTTTTATTGAGTTTATATGCAAGATGTAAACCTTCCAAAATTAACTGTACACATTCCATAAACAGCAACAGCCCCAAACCCTTCTCCCACACTCTCCCATCCCTCCCATCCTTGGTCAGACAATAACCAAACGACACTAACAATGACCACAGAAGGGGAAAAAAAACATACTCATATGCCCATATAGATGCATACCTATACATACATGGATGCAGTCCAAATATGTCTGTACATGTACACACATATCCACATAATCACGATACAAAATAGATAAATATAATAGATCAATGAATACATGAGTAAAAAACAGTACTGACATCAGCTCCAAATACCAAATACCAAGCCTCTACAATACCAGCCAGACATCTTTGTCACAACCTCATCAGGTCCAGGCAGCTCTTTATTATATACCACAGTTATCTTTTGTGAAATGTTAGGTAAGACCCCTGGGCCCTAAAATCCAACAAAGGTGGACCATGTTTCCTCCAATTTTTGATAAGCTCTGCATA
>NW_024663853.1:17500-20958 GCF_008729295.1 Plectropomus leopardus | reverse complement strand
TTCCAGATGACTCAAAGGCGTCTGTGAATAATATAACTGTCAGTGTGTGCTTTAAGATCACACTTTCTCTGCGTGATGGCTGCAGAGCAGAGTGTCTGCACAAAGACTCAGCGCTGGCCTGCCTTCATTCAGTGCCTGCAGACAGTTAGGGAGGCATCAAAGACAGCATTGCCTTATACATGCAAGAAAATACAAACGCTGCCACTAGAGGATGATACTGAAGGCGTCTTATCTGCAGGTGGCTGTATTTTGCATTAGGGTGGCCGGCTGTATTTGCCGGCTATTTTTGTTCATTAGTTTGGTTTATAATTTAATATCTTCTTCTTTTTTTGGGGGGGGTAAAAAATTAAGTTTGAGGTGCTTTTTCTATTTTTCTTTTTCATATAAACTTAGCTATTTTTTTTTTCTTCTCGCATTCTTGATTTCTGTAACGACAAACACCGAAAGAGTTAAAAAATAAGTAAATCTCAAACAATGCTAAAAAAAAAAAATGTCAACACATGTAACCCCCAAACCCAATAAAATACAACATTACAGTATAATTCAGGGTGTCAAACTGCAATACATAAATCAAATATAAAACACAAATATCTATAACGTTTGATAAAAATCCCCACATAATACAACTACCCTAAAAATAACACAAAAACCCAACCACGCGAAACAAAATAACAAAAAAAATCAATGAAAACGGACCACATAACAAAAAGCATCATAGCGTGAGTTAGCAAAATATTTCACAACAAAAACGAGAACCAAACAAAAACAATAACTAAGGCAGGTTATGAAAAATACATAAGACTGCTAAACAAACACCACAAACAACAAATATAAAAGTTACCAAACACAAAGCAACCCCAAGTGGAGCAAGACATTATACACTCTAAACAGGCATTTTCATACTAGATGCAATATCAGACACCGGTCGCTTAGTACCAGAGATCAAGAACACACTATATACCATAGTAAAACAAACTAACAAATATTTAAACTGCAGGCAACGTACAAGATAAGAAAAAACTCGAGATAAAAACACCGGGTGGTGAATTGAGTCGACTGACGTAAAGAATTGTAGAGTCAAGATCTGAATACTTTTACCACGACAATGGTTAAGACGGAATTGAAAAGGACTTAACAATAACAAAAGTGTATTAAGACTAGGCTTACAGCTGCGCAGAATAGAAAAAGACATAAACATCGGACGTTCGTGATCTTGGAGCAGTTAGGAGGGAATACACCATCAGAGTGCGAACATAACTAAGCAACAACGGAGCAAATTGGTGATCACAAACGAGGTGTTAAATAAGGACGGAACAGGCTGCGAGAGAGGATCGGGAAAACGTCACTCCTACCACACACACCCTGCACGCCACTCCTCAAGAGAAATAAAACCGACAAACACGTTTGTAGATCTAGATATAAAAAACAATTTCTGAAGATCTTACCAGAAAATAAACCCCAGGTCGTCGTTTCAATACAAGTATTCAGATCCTTCCCAATCACTAGAGCATACCTATTAGATGATGCTAGAGATGATAAGTATAGAGGTAATGAGGCTCATGACCCCGGGGCAAGAGTCGCTCACAATCATCCACCATAAAACTTAGACACTTATCACGAGTGAAAAATACGATTTCACGGATAATCAACACCGCGCTGTCATTTAAATATGGCCTTAGTATGTTACGGATTTAGAATAGAGAGTTATCTATCTCAGAGAAAATACAACTTGAGAAGTAAAAAGAAGTAAAATTGGGCTAAATGTAGCCCAAATGCAGTGTGAAAAATTCTAAAAATATTTAAGTAAGTAAGATTCATAGTCAAAAAACAAACACCCGCAGAAGAAATGTAAAAATTTAACTTTACAAATTTGGGAAACAGCCAAAGGCACAACGAAGTTGCCAAACTTTAGCAAGAAGAAAAAGTGGCAAAACCTTAAGAACGGGAGCGCAAACCCAAGCAGTGCGTCTGCCAGAGATCTCTAAAATACTACACATTTCAAGACTAACAGACGATACCTCGTTATGGGGGTATATATGGGCAACGATGGACTTGATCCAATAAACTCACGATAGATCTATTATCTCATAGAGTAAAAATGATATATAATGCACCAAGTCTCAGCATAAAATTTTATTTTCTTATCACTTCCTTACACATATAAAACAGTGCTTGTACTACGCTAGCCAAAGAGACTACAGCGAGATGACATAACGCAAGAATAGACGTAGGAAAGTGATAGACCTGGTTTCTACATGAGGTCTACTAGGGCCTTTTATCAGTAGATTTAAAGTCTGCGACATATTCTTAAAAAAACAGGTACTACTAAATAGAGAATCGCTACAGGAATTGCCACCAAATTATTTAAATTTTTTACCACAAAGCAGTCAATATCATAAAATAAAAAGCTCCAGAAACACGATAAATTACAGGGAACAGCACAAAAACCACGAAGAGTCTGCAGCCTACATCAATCTTGGGTGGAGGGGGAGTTCTCTCTCACTCTAATTTAACGTTACTGAGACACATTATAACTAGAACACAAGGCGTAGATGTTTACGACTTGGGATCAGGTTATAGTTGGTCTAATTGAATTCTACTATTGCAGCATAGCAAGGTTACTGCTAATTCAGAGACTTTTCAACAAACTTCACTAAGGGTGAGATTAGTAGACACACTTTTATTTGTGACTGTGTACAGAGATGTGTCGCTATCTTTTTGGCTATTATATCATATCATTAATTGATTAGTATGGGGGTAGAAGGTCATGGATGTGTGTTTAGTTTTTGTATCTGAGGTAGTGCGTTCTGGAACAGTAGTTAGAGGTAAATTCGTATTTGATTGGGGAGGTGGGGGGGGGGGGGGGGGGGGGGGGAGGAAAGAGGGAGGGGGTGGGGGGGGTGGTAAGGGGGGTGGGGGGGGTGGGGGGGGTGGGGGTTGGGGGGGGGGGGGGGGGGGGGGTAGGATGTGAGGTTGGTTGGGGGGGTGTGGGTATTGTGGGGTTTGAGGGATTAGTGTCGGGATTAATGTTGGTGGGAATTTGTGGGGTGGTGAAAGAATTGGTGTTGGTGGTTTAGGTTGGGTGGGGATGGGGTTTTGGGGTGGTATGTGTGTGGGTGGGCGGTTTGGGGCGGTTTTTTAGGTTTTGGGGGGGGGGGTTATGGGTTGTGGGGGGGGGGGGTGGAATTTGGTTTTGGGTTTTGTGGATTTGTGGATGTGGATGGTTGTGTTGGGGTTGTAGTGCCAGGTGTTGGTGGAGTATGTGTGTTTGGGGGTTCTGGGTTGAGGTTTGTTTGTTGTTTGTTTTTGGGAGGGTTGGGGGGGTGGTTTGGTGGGTGAGGGGGTGTTTGGTGGGGTGTTGTGGGTGGGGGGTTAATTTTTATGTAAATTTTGTGGGGGTTGGGGGGGTTGTTTGTGTGGTTTTTTTGGGGTGGGGGGTGTGGTGGGGGGGGGGGAGG
>NW_024663853.1:0-15000 GCF_008729295.1 Plectropomus leopardus | reverse complement strand
CTAAGTCCCATTACGTCATGGCAGGTATATTTTTGGTTAGTGGATTTTGTTTAAAACCATTATTATTATATATGGAGCGAAGCCCCCTAAAAGAGTTCAAAATTACAAAACTAACATCGCCCCCCTAATAGTGGGCGTATGCAGTAAGTGGGACGGCAAAAATGAACATGTTTTAGCCCCCAAAAGATGCAAAAAAGTACTGTTGCGATGGAGTTGGCAAGATATCCTGTTTTTGGGGATAGTGGCGAGCTGGGAGGGAGTTGGATAAGATTATAGAAAAGGTTAAAGTAAAACTAGTGGATGGGAATACCCAGTGGTTGTTTGATAATTAATGTGCATTGAATGGTAATGAGCCAAGTGTAGTATGCATTTGCTAAGTAAGTTTTGGTAGGGGTGCTTCTGGCAATTATGCATGGCGGGTCCAAAAAAAAAACTTTGTAAGAGTTGTAATTATTGAAGAAAAGAGGCGCTAGTGATGTTAAATTTTTTTTTTTTTTTGTCTTTCTAGATTGTCTCATTTACTGCATGATGCAGTTCCTTATTACTCAGAGCATTTCCCTCTGTCTTGTTTTATCTGGTTCTTACTTGGTCCCTAATAAGAATATATTCGTGATTTTCGGTCATTGGTGAAATCTAACCCTTGGATGTGGACTTGCTTGAGTGTGATCTTTCGCTAAAGGACGAGTTTTGGATTAGTTTATTAGAGGAATATTACATTTTACAATGCTATGGATGTTCTAGTTTAGGGGAGTATTTGGTTGTTATTTTTTTTTAGGGTGTGTTGCGTGTGTTGGTGTAGGTGTTTATGGCAGCGGGATTTTGTGTATTTGTGGTTTAAGTTCTTGTTGAGTGCAAAAGCAAGCAAAAGTGGTTACGGGTTAGGTTTGCGCGGTGTGATATGCGGTACATTCCTAGTAGGATCGATGAGCTTACAATTGAGTGAAACATGAACACTGTAACTGCTGCCTAGAGTTCACGCTCTGTGGTAAAAAGTTGAGTAGCAGGGCTTCAGGTAATGCAGAATCTCTACGTAAGTGCTGGTATTGACAGGACTAAGTATCGAGCTAAACCAAGTACCTGCTCGACCCTCTGCTGATGTGAGGGCGTGTAAGCTGCAGACTTATCTTTAGGGGGAAAATTACATAGGATGTATATAGAGCACTGTGGATTTGAAACAAGTTACCATTGCTCAACTATGACAAAGTATCCCCTCAGAAAGCTCGACTACACACACAGAAAGGTCACAACTCACACACACTGAAAGACCCAAGGTGAAAACTGTGGGTCTTCCCAGTCCACTTCAGCGAGTGTGTGTACCAGTTTTTTTGTTTGTGAAACACCTACTTGTGTAAAATTCGATCCGCCGCAGAACTGACATATCCGTGCCGTGCACAGTAAAAATTGTGAAATAAAGGTAAACATTACGATTATCAAAAGGAACTAACGTTGCGTGAGATAAATTGTTACATGGAGGGTGGGCTACCTTTCCCACCTCTACTGAGTCTGCTTGATTATACGTTGCATTGCCGCTGAGACATCTTGACGTTATATTTGGATGCAAACCCATTGAGTGGGTGTAGTACATAGAGGAAGGCTGATGGCGTTGAAAGATACAGCAGAATAATCAGCATCACAGCTGAATGGTTGCATGAGGAAAACTTTTGACAACAATCTTCAAGAGAATCGCTCCAGTCGGAACTGTGCCGACATCTATAATTTACTTTTGAGCTAATTGTAAAATCCAATCAAAAAATGATAATTTGTACAAACTGTCAAACGTGTATTACTTATGTAGTGTAATTGAAATGCTGTAAAATGAATTGTATGCGCTATGGCATGAGCTCATTCCTCTCCTAACAAAGATAAATCAATTCTGAATTTAAGGTTATATCAGTAAACCCATTGACAAATGACAGGGCCATCAGCAAGATACAATGACTAATTTTACCTGCTGGACTGAACTGTTTCATTCCATTAACAATATTGTCAACTTAGAAGTTTGAATCTCACAATTTTCTTTATATCATGCATGTACTGAAATATACAACTATACAATTCTCAAAGAATAGTATAACATTTTCGAAAGTATATCATTGTAAACAGTTTGTGAATTCCCTCTCTGAACTCATAAATATGGTTTGTAAGGTTGAGGTTTAATAGAGCTCTGATAGTGACTGCAATGTTCTAGCGTGGGGTATTGTTTGAAAAATTATGATGCTGGTACCAATACTTGCATCCTTAAAGTGATCCCTGATAGAAACTTTATTAAAGAGTTCCCAACTATCGTCCAGTCAAAACAACCAAATTGTGTTTGTCACTTAGGAACCACAGCGCAGAGCTAAAACCACCACACCAGCTGTGTGTTTTGCTTCATATTTAGAAGAGGGGTGTGTGCGGTTGCATCGTCTCGTCATCTACACATGACACTAAGGTTGCATCATCCTACATCACGGAGGTCTAATCCCCCCCCCCCCCCTCTTCAGCTGGACAGCCCACAGGTTGCGGCCTGCGCCGCGGCTGCAGTGGGTCATCAGTGCGTACAGATTGCGGTTCCAGCAGTGCGGCGCTGGAGGTGCCAGGATGAGGTCTCTTGGATAACGCCGAGTGCCATCTGGCTTCAGGAAGCTGTCACATGAGCCAGAGTGACGGTGAGCTTCATTAGGCTGCACTGGGATCTGTCACAGGCACATGGCACTCTCCATTTGCTCTGCCTCTAACCCCCCCGCTGCCCATTGTGGCCAGACGTGAGGTGACTAGTGATGGTGGTCTGATGGAGATTCGATGCTGATTTGCTCTCTATTTGCTACGAACCAGGCTGAGAGCAAAAAGACCCTGCAGCCTGAACTAAGCTCACTCACTGGTGCACTCACATTATTGATTTACTGCATGTTTATCAGAGGCACTTTAGAACAGAGATGGTGTATTAGTCATTAAATCACTTTTAATGCAACAAAAACCACACAGCTGGCCTGCAGCTTATACAAACGGCGCTGTTATTTTTTCTAAGCTGCTGATCGGTATTTAAAAACACATGTGTTTTAATTTGCATTTCCTTAATTTTGCACAACGTTTGCAGCTGTGTTCAGGTCAAGGTAGAAAAAGCTGTGAAACTGCATTTGTTATTATTATGAAACACTAATGAATCATATTTAATAAATAAATCATTGCTTGTCTTTTCTTTTCCATCAGCTGATTTAAAAACTTAAGGAATTAGTAAAAAGTACAAGGAAATTTGCTGAAAATTTGCAACAAAAAAAAGCTGCAACAACAAAACAAGGAAAGAAGGAAATTACTTTAAAAAGTGTGTTTAAAATTAAATTTTAACGATATACAGTCATGGAAAAAATTATTAGACCAACCTTGTTTTCTTCAATTTCTTGTAATTTTAATGCCTGGCTCAACTAAAGGTACATTTGTTTGGACAATTATAATGATAACAACAAAAATAGCTCATGAGAGTTTAATTTAAGAACTAAGAACTATTCATTTTCCATGGTTTTCTTGATAATAACCAAAATTACTTAAATTCTTACATCAATAGCTATGGCATTGTACCGCCAAAAACACTACTTTTAAGCATTCCATGTTTTCTTTTCTGTTTGCTTTAAACACATGATACACACAAGAGTTAATACTTGATTGCATAACCATTGTTTTTGATGACTGCAGCCATGCATCTTGGCATGCTCTCCACCAGCTTCTGACATTGTTCTGCTGTCACAGCAGCCCATTCCTGTTGGACAAATTCAAACAAATTTTCTTTTGTTTTTGGGCTTGTGGTTCTCCATTTTGAGTTTGATGATTTTCCACAGGTTTTCAATTGGATTAAGATCTGGTGATTGAGCAGGCCAAGGCATGGTGCGAATGTTGTGGTTCTCCATCCAGGCTTTAACTGACCTTGCCGTGTGGCAAGGGGCATTGTCTTGTTGGAAAATCCAGTCATTCGAGGCAGGAAAGAGTTTTCCAGCTGATGGAAGAAGACTGTTTTCAAGGGTAGTCCTGTACATGAACCTGGTTCATTCGGCCTTCACACAATTGCATTTGCCCTGTTCCACTCAGACTGAAACAACCCCAGATCATGACTGATCCACCCCCATGTTTTACTGTAGGGGCAAGACAGTCTGGGTTGTAAGCTTCTCCAGGCTTCCTCCTAACCAGTAAGTTGGCTGGAGTGGGCATCAATTCAAAATTGGATTCATCACTGAAGAGAACCTTAGCCCAATCATCAACAGTCCAATCCTTGTGGTCTCAAGCAAAGAGTAACCGGGCCTTCCTCTGCCTTTCATTGATGAAGGGCTTCTTGCGTGCTCTGTGTGACTTCAAACCAGCTTCAACAAGTCGGTTTCGAACTGTCCTTGCCGAACAAGTCACATTTCTCGACAGTGCCCACTCATTTTTAAGGTCCCTGGAGGTCTGACGACGATTCCTGACACAGGAACGGATGAGTGCACGGTCATCTCGTGGGGTAGAAAGACGTTTCCTGCCACGGCCAGGTAGCAATTTGGTAGTGCCATGTTCAGCTTGTTTTTTTTTTTGTTGTAATGAACGGCTGTCTTTGAGATCTTCAGTTTTTTCGCTACCTGTCTCTCACTCATGCCAATTTCCAGCAGTGCCAAGATGGCTGCCTTTGTGGCTTCACATAATTCTTTTGTTTTAGGCATTATGTGAGAGCTGACAACTTCTGAGTTGTGCTACGGCTTGAATGTAAGCAGGAAACCACTCTAGGCCTTTGCATGTGCAGTGCTGCTTCTGACATGAAATGGCCTCTTATATACCCTGGGAATCAATTAAGCTTAAGAATGTCAAATAGGACATAAAGTATTATGTGACCAGCTGCATTTTTTGTTGTGTTCATTGTATTATACGTTTAGTGGTACCAGATATTAGAATGAACAAGAAATTGAAGAAAACAAGGGTGGTCTAATAATTTTTTCCATGACTGTAAATATGATAATTATTAAAATACTTATTTTTTCCTTTTTCTTTTCCCTACGTCCACCTGGACTCAACAATGAATGATTAGAATATGATTGTCAAAGGTCAAGGTCGTTTGGACCATGCCTCCGTCGCATTCTTGTGACTGCCATATTTCAAAACGGCCTTTAAAGATTCCCTCAACTTTGACACAAACATCCATGTGGACTCAACAATGACCTGACTAGAATATGATTGTCAAAGGTCAAGGTCGTTTTGACCTTGCCTCCGTCTCATTCTCGTGACTGCCATATTTCAAGACGGCCTTTAAAGATTCCCTCAACTTTGGCACAAACATCCATGTGGACTCAACAATGACCTGACTAGAATATGATTGTCAAAGGTCAAGGTCGTTTTGACCTTGCCTCCGTCTCATTCTCGTGACTGCCATATTTCAAGACGGCCTTTAAAGATTCCCTCAACTTTGGCACAAACATCCATGTGGACTCAACAATGACCTGACTAGAATATGACTGTCAAAGGTCAAGGTCGTTTTGACCTTGCCTCCGTCTCATTCTCGTGACTGCCATATTTCAAGACGGCCTTTAAAGATTCCCTCAACTTTGGCACAAACATCCATGTGGACTCAACAATGACCTGACTAGAATATGATTGTAAAAGGTCAAGGTCGTTTTGACCTTGCCTCCGTCTCATTCTTGTGACTGCCATATTTCAAGACGGCCTTTAAAGATTCCCTCAACTTTGGCACAAACATCCATGTGGACTCAACAATGACCTGACTAGAATATGATTGTCAAAGGTCAAGGTCGTTTGGACCTTGCCTCCGTCGCATTCTTGTGACTCTGAGAGAATTTCTTTAAATTCAGCACAAACCCCCACTTAAAAAAATGAACCGATTAAACAACTGTGAATAAAAGCATTGCTGAATCCACAGTTACTGCCTTCAGCAACTGGACATTGGTTTATTTTTAGCGTCCGAAACAGGCTCACCCGTTTGCCCTTCATGGCTGATTTAGATAAATTTGTTTTGCTGAAAGTCATTCAGATCTGACCATGACCATGTGTGAAAATATTAATATTGTGTGGGAATGTGTGCGTATGGGTTTCTTTGTGAATTTCTGCGTTTAGTGTGTTTGGCCCTCTGACTCCTCTCCAAATACGAGCTGCTGTAAGAGCGCTGCAATGATGATTGTGTAAACTCTGCTGGAGTTTTATGGTGGTGTTGTACTGGCAACGTTAAAGCGAAAAAAAAAAAAAAAAAAGAATCAATCTCTCTCTGCCTTGCTCTGACTGTGTTTGCGCGCAAGTATTGTGGGATACAAAGTCGATGTTCCCCCTCTGAAGTGTAGAAGGGTAGAAGCAAAGAAGCAGAAAATGGGAACACTAAAAAGTACAAATAGATTGAAATCGTTATTAAGTGCAATACTTAAATAGATGCACTTAGTTTAAAACACACTCTACATTGAGTCGTCATTCTGAAAAAGACAGATGAAGCGCGGTATATCTTTCTGGTTCAAGTATCCATCTTTGTGTCTCATGGACATGTTATTGTACAAAACAAGTTTGCTGTTTGGATGATCAACCTTCACATAACTAAAATAAAACCACTTGAATTTAGCGTCTGTTGAACTTTGAAATGTACTTTTACAGAACAAAGACTGCAGAGTTTGTCCTTAATTTCTAAGAGTGGACTGGTGTTGGAAAGAAATTGCCTCAATGCCAGTGTAAGAGGATGCAAGAAAGCTGCTCAGAAAGCAGATAGAAACTCATATTTCTAAGGTGGAAAAATGTGAATGACACTTATATCTCACAGCAGATAGAGAAGAGAGATAGTAATGGCACGGCGGCCAAATGGAGATAAAGAGGGATGAGGAACAGATATAGAAAGAGAGATAGAGAGGTAAAACCAGACATAAGGGATAGTTACATAGATGAGAGAAGGATAGTCATGGCACGGCGGCCACCATCAATAATCATACAGATCAGTTGGCACGGCGGCCAACCAAAACCACAACACAGACTTAAAGACAATAAAAATGGCCCTTACTATTTGTAGATCTAGTTTGGCGGCAGTAGCTCAGTCTGTTGTGGGAACCATAGGATGCTGGGTCCAGAAGTCCACCGTGTGTACTGGCAGAAAGACAAAGAATAAGGAGATATAGAGGGATAGTCATGGCACAGCGGCCAAAAACACAACACAGACATAAGGTCCATTAGCACAGCACTAATTCTATCTAAAGGAACCTCATGTTATGTCGAAATGACACCCCAACATCTTTGTTTCATGGAGCCCATATGCACAGTCTGTGTTTTACCCAAATTTACTAACAATATAATACTAAATTTGTAGTAGTAGTTGTCGTAGTAGTAGTAGTCGTCGTAGTAGTAGAAATCGGAAATTATCCACAGAGATTTCTTCCCCTCCAAAAAAAAAGGACTAGGTGATTTTAACAGAAAAACACTGAACAAAGCAGTTTTACATTAAAAATCAGTGTTTCTCAAATGCTGTTCGGCGTGTCAGAGCCCGGATGTTAACCTAGCTCCCGTTAATGTCTGATCACCTTTCTTTCCACTGATAACTTAAGATCCAGATGTGAATAAGAAGCAGAATCATCCGTAGGAGTCTCTACATTTCGAGAATAAATTCACCTGGTGGTTTAAACCAGTAAAAACACCGAATAAAGCAGTTTCACGTCACAAATCAGAGTTTCTTAAATGCTGTTTGGCATGAAAAAATGCGAAAAAAAAACTTGAAAGTGCAAAAAAACACAAATGTGTGCCTATCTAGAGCCAGTGTAGGTAGAAAAATGGCATTCTCGTGGCATGTTGATTTAAATGGCTCATTCTACTATTTTCAGGTCACTGCACTAATTAAAAACATACTTATTATATTATATATCTGCCAACATATCCCCCTAAATCCTACAAAGTGGACCTTTATTAGTCTGAAATGAATGGCTGGCTAAAAATTAATCACAAAACTAATTGTGTTATTGTAAAGAGCGAATTCGAAAAAGGGGATATTTAATCGCACTGTTGAAAATGATTTGATCCAAGCGTCGTGTTTTCACACCGCATTCATCCTTCCACAGCCCGTCAGAGTGTCAGGGTGGGCTGGGAAATATGATCCTCTGCTCTGACATTGACACTGACGAGTTGAATAAAAAGTTACTTTGCTGCGGTATCGCTTCATGGCACAGTAAACTGCTTGCTTAGTGTGAGTCATTGAACCTGAGAGGGAAATCTCTCACATATAAGACAGAAGTGATGAAGCTCTGAGAGGGAGGCTGTCGAACAGTAACCTGGACTGTCCTTTACCTCAGAGTTTATTCAAGAAAACAGCTTTGCGCTTCAAGCGCTTAAAGAATGATAGTTTCGATATGCATTCTTACAAATAAAGGTGCTAACTAGAACCTTATAGAGTTCTTTGGCTGTTTACATTGGAGAACCCTTATTTTTCCTCATAGAACCCCTATGACTGAGGTTCTAAATGGAGAGTTCTATCTAGAACCCAACGTAAATACCTAGAACAATCTATGAAGGTCCAACCAAAACCCCCTATGAAAGCTTCTATGGAGAACCCTTCTATGGTGTAATGATTTCGACCAAAACCTGTTGAAGGATTCTATCCAGAACCTTTCCATTTTTTTTAGGGTGCAAAAAAGAACCCACCAAGGAAGTTCTAACAGGAACCAATTTCTATTTCAAGGATTTGATTGTGAACAGACCCAGAGGATTCTTCCAAGAACCCTTTTACGTTCTGTGGGATTTATCTAGAGCCAATCAAGAGGATTCTTACAAAACCCTTTTGTATTACAAGGGTTTAATCTAGGACCCATCCAGGGGGTTCTAATGAGAACCCTGTTATATTACAAGGGTTTAATCTAGCACCCAACTAGAGAAATTTACTGAGAACACTTTGACGTTACAAGTCTTTAACCTAGAACCCACCTGGGGGATTTTACCAAGAACCAATTTATGGTCCAAGGGATTAATTTAGATTCCACCCAGTGGATTCTACTGAGAACCCCTTTATATTCCACGGGTTCAATTTAGAACCGGCCTGGACGGGCTCTAAAAGTAGTAACTGACTACATTACCTATGGATCTCTCTCCAACTGGCCACGATTTTAGTTTAGTTCTCAGTGGAACTCTTAGTCTTATTAAGAACCCAAAGTCACACAAAAACACCAACAAACTCACTGGTGGAGGCAGACCAGCAGCTGCTGTGTTCAGGGAACTACAATTACTGTTTTTGTCAACGGAGGATGGTATCGGAGAAATTTATATGACTGCTTCAGTCGGAAAATGTTATTTCACGGAAAGGCAAAACAGTGAAAATACTCTCAATAAGGCCGCGCTTGCGCAGATTTTGATTTTTTTCTTTTCTTATAGGTGGTTCTATTGTGGACCCCATTCAGAGCAATGCAATTCATAACTTCTGTGATGATACTCTTGCCTGTTTCTCCAAACTGGAAATGTGCTGATTGCTATCTACTTTATGTTATATACTGTCTATGGGGAAAGTACCTAACGCAATACCACTTCAAAAAAAAAAAAAAAAAGCTGCCCCTTTAAAATGATCGAGTATGTGTTTATTTGCTGTATTGTTAAAGGAACAACATGACATTTGGAGAACTTTTCTTTTTCCAGCCAATCGAAGTCACGGTTCCTTATTTTTAGATATTCCTTTAGTGGCACATTTATCCTCACCTGCCCTTCATTATCCTTGTTATTCTTTCGCTTTCTACTTTGCCTCTTTATTTCATTCTGCATCATTCTGTTCTATTCTGGTCTGTTAGTGGCCTCTGTGGTAGCCAGAGGGCAGGTACTCAGCCTCCCTGCAGCTGCCTCTTTCTCCTCCTTCATGACTCCTCCGTCTCTGCAAGGACAGCCGTTGCTGGGAGGAGGTCATTACCACTCCAAAATCCCCCCCCCCCCCCCCCCGGGCAATGGCAATGGAGTGACGACGACACGTGAAGAGCGAGAGGGAAATGTGCTGTCGCCGCGGCGGTCTCACGACAGTCGTCAGCGGCGGATATCCACTCCGCTTGTGAGTCAGACAATGAGGTGATGCCTTCTGACATGACACAGAAAGGCAGAAGGTTGCAGCTGCAGCTCGGAGCCTGCTGAACGAGAGGAGGAAAAAAAAAAAAACCTGCAAAATGTGCTCTTTGTCTTGGCGGGCACGCATGATGAGAGCGAGGGGGGGGGGGGGGGGGGGGGGGGGGGGGCAGTCATCTGTCGCTTTGGCAAAGCAACATGACAAATGGCGCTCTGTGTGTGCTTTTGACAATGTGTGCCACCGCCATGCTCCTGACTAATCAGCACTGTCCACTAGCTTTCATTACGTCTCTCCTTCGCCTTCATATGCAGGGCCGTAGCATCAGATTCTGGTCCCAGGGCAAACACTGTATCTGTGGGCACCCTCACCCCCCTTCATCTCTTTATCCGTGCCTCATTTCTCTTTTTGAACTCATCACGAGGTGCCGCTCTCTCAGTGACCTTCTGTGTCTATTTATGACATTTTAAGTCTCCTTTTGCATCCGCTGTTTACACTCCAGGATTACCGTGATGTCAACAAATGCACATGGTGGAATGACGCCATGTTGGGATGTTACCAGATGGTTTGGTTTCGGCAAAAGATTCCCATGATAAGTTGCCGGAAAAAAAAACCCCACATGCATCCACACAGGAAGCAAACTCCGAACTCCAGCATAAAAATCCGTTATTTGCATTCGCACTCCTTATTTTACGTGCTTACTGGAAGTCTGTCCTTCAGCGTGTCAGGTTCAGTCCATCCACGTTCGCAGTGTGTTGCATGTGGACGCGGTTGGTGACTTTCATCCGTCCGCCAACGTACAAAAACAAGGCTACCACTTCAGCCTCGTTGGATGCATAAGTCTGCTTTCGGCGTCACACTTGTTCGCCAAAAAGCACTGACAGATCTGTGCTATTTTACGAATTTGGAGCAATAACAGGCTGGTCTTTCACATCCAATTTTTGGATTTTTATTTATTTATTTATTTAACAAAGTCAGGTTGGCTTTGAATCCTATTCCCTTTTTTGTTTATTTTCTATTTTAGAGCCTGATTTATCTATTTCGGGGAAAGACATAGGCTACATGTGCAGTGGTGCTCGATCAGTATTAGCGATCACTCACTTTACCTGCATTTAGAAACCTGGTGCAGGGGCGGACTAAACCACTGTGTGTCTTTAAGGGGTGAAAGAGGCCTTAAATAGCTACCACAATTTTGTATTACTTTCTTTATAGCTCAGCATTTGCTTTTTACTTCTAGTGATTGTGTTTAGGCTTCAAAACCATGTAGGTATCATAAATGTTTGCTTACCGGAGAGCTTATTTTCTGCAATGATCCAAAATCCAGTGGAAAAATCCCATGGGCTTTTTGACGAGGGAACCAGAGCAACATAAGCTTCTGGGTTGTCCTGCAGAAAAAAAAAAAAAAAAAAAAAAAAACATTCTTTGGGCACAAGGTCATGGTCTGATGGAGAAGACAGAAGAATTGGCTTTCTACTACAAAAAGAATGAATGCTCGAGCTATTATGGTTCTTATTTTAGCTTGACTCAACAGGATCATAGGCTTAACCCTCTAAAACCTGCATCGATATCAGTTTTTGTTTGCTGCTTTCAGACGCCTTTCACGAGAAACCTGAGCAAACTGGTTTGAAAAACATATGGGGGAAATGTCCCATAAATTACAAGAAATTAGAAAAAAGTGACAAGAAAATTACCTAAAAAAATTTTTTTTAAAAAGAGGGGAAAATTATCCTCCGCAAAATATGCCAGAAAATTTCATTAATAATGTTTTTTTATACTTAAAATCATGTTACTAAGAGCTAATGAATTATATAAAATAAAATTGTGTGTATTTTTTATTTTTTTGAGTCTTTTCTTTTTACTTTTTTGTGTGCTAATTATTTGACGGGAAATTATCCCTCCCAGAAAAATCCAAGGAAATTATATTTATAATAATCTAATATTTAAAGGTACATTACAGGAAAAATAATAAAATATATAAAACATTATTGTGTGTAATTTTTTTTTCCTAGACTTTTTTTTAATTTCATTTTTGTTGTTTGTTTTTGACTTTTTATTTTTGGCTTATTTTCAGAGGGAAATTATCCCTCCCCCAAAAAATCCCAGGATAATATATTTATTATAATAAATATATTGTTTAATTTTGTATATTGTATATTGTGTAATTTTTAGAAATATTTTGGTTCACTTTTTTTTTTTTTTTTTTTTTTTTTTTTTTTGGGCTTTTTTTCTTTATTTTCAGCTTAAATTTTTTTTTTTTTTTAGCATTTTAATCAAATTTTTTGCCAAATTTTTGGGCCACATCTTGTTTTTAGGTTCTGTTCCTAAAAAGTGGGATGTCTGTGATCCGCGAGCCTCATTTTCTTGCAGTAGAGTCCTCTTTCTCTTTCTCTCTATCTATCTATTACTTGCATTTGTTTTCTAACTTGCTGGAGAGCTTTTCCTTACGTAACCTCGCTTCTGTGTTTTCACAGCAAACCTGCCTTTTAAAGGTCAGCGTTATCGCGGCCCTTTAACTCTGCCTTCATTGTGATTCCAAACAAAAACTATATTGATATTCATGCTGAAATTGTGTATTATTTTCCCACCTCTGCTGTGTGGAATAACAGAAATGTCGCTTGATGGTCGCCGTTGGCCGGAGAAACAGTTTCAAAGCGTTTATTAGCTTTTGGGAGCTGCTGTCTGTAGCAGACTGTACACAACAGATGCACTGGAGGGATTTTTGGGGGGGGGCAGATGGTTTTTCCCTGGAAAGAGATGGACGTCCCTGTCGGCCTCAACCTGCACATGGAAACGCTGCTAAAATGTCCAAAAGTAGGACGGAGTTGAGTAAATCTTGAATGGAAACTGTCTTGTTGATGGCTGCAGAAAAAACCCCCCCACCCCCCTCTCCGGGCTACTTTTTTCTCTTTTCGAGGTATTATACACTCCTCTTTTTTTGTGTAAATGCTGTTACAAAGAAAATATAGTGGAGATAATTGCACGCCGCAAATTAATTTTCTGCAATTACAGTTGGATAGATGGCGGAGCGCGTTCTGCCGGGCATTGAAAAGCGGCGCAGCAGGTCTGCGGGATAATGAAAGGAAACGGCAAAATGGCTCGCCCAAATAGACGCTTTGACAAAACAAAACACACACACACGCAAAAATAACAGCAAAATACTGAAAGCAGAAGCGGAGTGACAGCATTAGCTTTTAATCTGTGACAGCAGTGTGTGTGTGTGTGTGTGTGTGTGTGGGGGGGGGGGGGGGGGGTTGATTTGTCAGTGTGGAGGATACAGTTCTTCATCAGCTTTCACTCATTTAACATCAGCGTGCTCGTCACCTCAATCATTACCTTCAAATGAAAGCTATACAGTTTAACGCAGAGGTTCGTTTCCTCAGAGCGGTGTGTTTTTAATGGGCCACTTACGATGTGTGTGCAGCGGGCCGCGGGTAAGTGGCTGCTATTGATAGAGTGTATCAATTTGTAGTTCGGTTAGCTTCTGTATGAAGATGCCATTAACTGTGATAATGTAACTGTGATAATGTAACTGCACAGAACAATAGCATTTTTTTTTTTTTTCAGCAATTTTGGCTCGTTAAACAATGTCGTAAATGCAATATGTAAAATCCAAACCAATAAACAATTAAATGGATAAATTATATATTTTTTTTTTTAAATCAGTGCAAAAATTAAAACAGCAGTGAAAAAAAAAAAATTAAAAATAATAAATAAATAAATGGAAACATTTCTTATTATTAGTGAAAATGAAAAATAAGTAATATGTAGGTTTTAAGTAAAATAATTAAATAAATAAAACAGAAAATTACCCCAAATAAGCAAGAAATTACAAGAAAAAAAAAAGTTGCATGAAATTAGCACCAAAAAGGGGGGAAATTAAAAAAAAAAAAAAAAATAAAAAAAAAGAAATTACCTGAAATAGGTGCTGTATGTATGCATAGTTTTGGATTTAAACTTTTAATGTTTTCTGGAAATGTTTCCATTTTTTTTAAATGTTTAATTATTTATTATTTATTATCTCTCTCTCTCTCTCTTTTTTTTAGCTAATTTCTTGCAACATTTTCATACTTTTTTTTTGCAATTTGCAGGTATCTGTTGCTAAGTTGCTCATTGCCTATATTTTTCCTATAATTTAAAAATTAATTTTAAAAATAAATTAATTCTAATTAATTTTGCAATGCAAAATGATGTTATAGAATTAATATAATTTCTAAGCCCTTTTTTTAAGGTCATTTACTTGTTTTTGTTGTTCATTTTCAGCTACTAATCTTGCACTTTTAACTAATTTCTTATCAATTTATAGATGATTTCTTAATTGTAAGTTTCTCATTTCCCTTTTTCAATGTTTTTTTTTTTTTTTAACAAAATCATCAGAATGACAAACAAAACATCCAAAAATACCCAATAGCTCTGTGACTTAATTTAAAAAAAAAAAAAAAAAAAGTTATTTTTTCCGTGCTCAACCTTTAACTTCAGCATTTAGTTCCTTTTGTGTCTCCATCCAGAAAGCTCCATCACATCAAGCATTTGATTTTTAAAACACAGTTTAAGATGTGACTGAACCGCTGGATCTGAACGACGGCTGAGGTAACGGCCTTAGTATCAAACGCGACGATGGCGGCTTTGTTCCAGATGACTCAAAGGCGTCTGTGAATAATATAACTGTCAGTGTGTGCTTTAAGATCACACTTTCTCTGCGTGATGGCTGCAGAGCAGAGTGTCTGCACAAAGACTCAGCGCTGGCCTGCCTTCATTCAGTGCCTGCAGACAGTTAGGGAGGCATCAAAGACAGCATTGCCTTATACATGCAAGAAAATACAAACGCTGCCACTAGAGGATGATACTGAAGGCGTCTTATCTGCAGGTGGCTGTATTTTGCATTAGGGTGGCCGGCTGTATTTGCCGGCTATTTTTGTTCATTAGTTTGGTTTATAATTTAATATCTTCTTCTTTTTTTGGGGGGGGTAAAAAATTAAGTTTGAGGTGCTTTTTCTATTTTTCTT
>NW_024663852.1:0-321 GCF_008729295.1 Plectropomus leopardus | reverse complement strand
ACCATAATTTAGCATGTTGAAAAATCCACCAAAAAAAGTCATACTATAGCCTTGGTAAAAATGTCAAAATATGACCTCTCCAAAACATGTCTGAAAACAGCTGAAAAGCACATAAAACAGCATGCTAATACGCGTCATGGCAAAGAATTGTGCAAAAACGGCCAAAAACACCATAATTTAGCATGCTGAAAAATCCACCAAAAAAAAGTCATACTATAGCCTTGGTAAAAATGTCAAAATATGACCTCTCCAAAACATGTCTGAAAACAGCTGAAAAGCACATAAAACAGCATGCTAATACGCGTCATGGCAAAGAATTGT
>NW_024663851.1:0-739 GCF_008729295.1 Plectropomus leopardus | reverse complement strand
CAGGTAGAGAATAAGAGGATCATTATATTCATGCTCAGGGACAAATCATTGTATTTGAAAACTTAGACTCCTCTTACATTTAGGAACAAAAAATAACATCACAGTCTAAAAGTGGCGTATTTGCTCGAGACAGTGGCTGAGACAGAGAGCCTGAAGACTTTTAAGATGAAAGAATATTTTTCATGAGAGTTATAATCCTTTAGTTTTTTCCTAAACAAGTAATTACAAACCATCAAACTGAAACTTATTGTGACTTTTTTCATACTGTGTAACTGCTGTTAACAGAGACAAAGATATACTTACTATAATGAAATGAAGAAAAGTGATGGCATGACTTTAGATTAAAAATTTCAGCAGATGAACTGTATCTGGAGTCTTTTTTAAGTCGTGCTTTTAGGAAGTTAATGGACTTTTTAGCTGCTGCTTTGTCGCCCTCTGCTGTTTATTGTGTGTTCAACTGAACAGGATAAAAATAATTAGATAAGTATTTTTACCACATTAAAGTTTTCTTCAATATTATTATTATTATTATAACTATTAATATCACATTGTGCTTAATAAAATTTAATTTGCATATAGTAATTCAGAGGGTTCCCACACATTTTCATGGACAAAATTTCTAAACTTTTCCATGACTTTTCATGGACCCATTATAAAATATCCAGTGAATTTTCCTTTCATATCAAACAGCAAAAAAGTTGGTTGCACTGATTTGCCTTTCCTGACATGGCGTGTTTTT
>NW_024663850.1:0-290 GCF_008729295.1 Plectropomus leopardus | reverse complement strand
TTAAGTTGCAGTTGACACTCTTCTGTGGGAAGCAGCTTATAAAACCTCCGTGATTTAGATAATTTTGGTTCAAACTCAACATTTCAAATAGGTTTTTTTTGTTTTAAAGTGTTAATGGACACTCAAAATAAAAAACACATGAAATGCTCCAGTGTTTTCTTCAGCTAACTATTTTCATTCTTTGTGTCTGTTTGTGTGTTTGTGTGCGTGTCCGTGTGTGTGTGTGCGTGTAGGCCTTCGTCGGTCGATGGTAAGGGAGAGTCTCAGAGGAATTCACTGGAGGACAGCTT
>NW_024663849.1:0-458 GCF_008729295.1 Plectropomus leopardus | reverse complement strand
ATTAATATAATGTCGAAATCAAATGTGATATCAGAGGATGCCAAACTCCATACAGTGGTTACCATGATAAATATTGAAGACAAGGACACTGGAGAAAACGGAAAAGTGCAATGTTTCATCAGTGAAAATGTGCCATTTGTTTTAAGAACGTCAACAAATAATTTCTATAGTTTAGTGACAGACAGTGATTTAGACAGAGAGAGAGCCTCTGACTATAACATAACAGTCACGTGCTCTGATGAGGGAGTGCCCTCCCTCTCCAGCAGCGTCACTCTCACCTTACAGATCTCTGATGTAAATGATAACGCGCCTGTCTTTGAGAGGAGCTCATATGAGGCCTACATTGTAGAAAACAACACACCAGGCCTCTCTATATTCACAGTGAAAGCCAGAGACGCCGACTGGAACCAAAATGCTCGTGTTTCTTACATACTGGAGGACTCCTCTGTTAACGGAGT
>NW_024663848.1:0-207 GCF_008729295.1 Plectropomus leopardus | reverse complement strand
AAGCCAGCAAGCAAAACTTTATTTTTACATCACATTTCATTCCAGGTGAAAGCACAATGTGCTGCACAAAGTGTGAGGTAGAAGTAGCAGGTACAAAACAAAGCCAGCAACTGACCATGAAAGTGATTCAAATCCATTAAAACTAACAATAAAACGTCATAAAAAAATAATGTATAATAAAAATAAAAATAATAATAAAAAATAATA
>NW_024663847.1:0-368 GCF_008729295.1 Plectropomus leopardus | reverse complement strand
CTCTCATATTGCATCCCAGAATATTTCTTTACTCCACTGAAAATTCTCTTATTTGGGGAAGCCCCTGCACATATGGTGATGCTTCCCCAAATGAGCAAATTGGAGCCCTAAATGTTCAGCCTGTAGGTTAGGGGATTCCCTTCATTCAGACAGCTTTAAAATCTGTCTATACTTATATTTTCTGAAAGCCCAGGACCTGTAGATGTGATTTAATATCAAAATGGGCATGGTACTCCCTTCTAGTGAGATTTTTCGTGACAAATGGACACGCTTTCTAAATTTACCATCATAAATTTGAATAGTCTGCCCATAGTTTTAGGGTCCCCCTTCATTCAGAAAGTTTTAAAACCTGTCTATACTTATATTTT
>NW_024663846.1:0-249 GCF_008729295.1 Plectropomus leopardus | reverse complement strand
GTGCAGTATTCATGCAGTGCACTGTAGACAGAAGTGCAAAAAAAAAATGTCGGCAAGTTAGTTGAGCCACTCGAGTCCTTGACCCTCTCCGTTAAAAGAGTTCTTGTTGACGCCATAATCAAACAGAACTTCTTCATTGACCATCAAAGTCCTGGTTGCGAGGAAAAGGATAACATCTCTTTGCTCTCCGTCTATTTCCACACTATAGTACTTCGGCTTGATGTTGGCTTTTTTCTTCGAGTGGTTGAT
>NW_024663845.1:0-757 GCF_008729295.1 Plectropomus leopardus | reverse complement strand
AAGATGTGGTTAATGATGAATTTTTCTTCTCTCTGATCGATTATGATTAGAAACCTGGTTGTCTGAAACCACATCTTAGCCATTTACAAATGCACACAAATGCATTATTTCCTCTGTCTCATTGACCATGGTGAAAAGATTTGATGAAATGTAGGACTGTTGCAGGTGTAGACAACATAAATGACTCATAAGATGTGGTTAATGATGAATTGTTCTTCTCTCTGATCAATTATGATTAGATCATGAGCTGTCTGAAACCACATCTTCGCCATCCATGTAAAATTGCCCACAAATGCATTTTGTCCTCTGTCTCATCGACTATGATAATAAATCCCCACTGTGTAAAACTACATTTCAACCATTCATTTAGAACAGTCTAGAAATGCTTCTGTTGTGCAGCAAACAGGGAACTAATGTGAGAGCAAAACTGAAATCCTGCAGCTGAGATTTAGGGGCACGTAAAAAGAAAACATGATTCAGTTCTGATCTTAAAAATCTGAGTAATGACGTTAAGTTCAAAAGAATTAACCAAAGTCACGGTGAAATGTAGGACTGTTGCAGATGTAGACAACATAAATGACTCATAAGATGTGGTTAATGATGAATTTTTCTTGTCTCTGATCGATTATGATTAGAACCTGGTTGTCTGAAACCACATCTTAGCCACTTACAAATGCATTATGTCCTCTGTCTCATTGGCCATGGTGAAAAGATTTGATGAAATGTAGGACTGTTGCAGGTGGAGACAACATAAATG
>NW_024663844.1:0-785 GCF_008729295.1 Plectropomus leopardus | reverse complement strand
GTGGATCTGTCGGGTGCTGTTTTCCAGGGACAGCTAGGGGAGGCCTCTGCTCATCAGTGAGCTGAACGTCTGGTGGTACCCCCCCAACCCCGGCCGGTCTACAACCAGCCTCCCGTGTCCCCCGACCCCTTCTTTGCATGTCGGCTGTTCCTATGGGTGCCACACCGCATCTGGCATCTACAGCTGACATGCCCCCAGCCTTTGTGCAAAGGGTCCATGACAAAGGCTGGGCTGTACAGGACCATCACTGTTGGCCCAGGACACGTGGGGCCGTGGAAACCGCACTCCTCATCAAGGATCTTCTTGACACCTTCAGCGGACCAGCAGGACTCAGCAACCTGGACGTCCTGTTGCTGAACGCTCTCCGCATCCAGGACATCTGGAGTACGCAGAGGCGCCACCTCAGCTGCATCCAGGACCCACCGGGGGTGCAGCTTTACACGCAGCTTTATTGTTTAACTCTGGGTTTTTTTGTCAGGCAACACGAAATGAACGTTAGCTAATGTTCGTAATGTTAATTCGGGCTATATATCGTATGTATCGTCACATGTCACTGTGGAAGAGCTGACAATCGGAGTTCTCAATTTCTCTCTTGCTCAGACTGATATATAATCGTGCTTTTTCGACCCATTTATCATGTTTTCTAAAGTTAGGCCTGCTGTAAGAATGGAGCCTTTTGTCCCTTCGTATTTTTTTTAAGGTGATTTTGTCTTGTGGGCAAGTTCATTCATTTTTAGTAGGTGAATATTATAACATATGTCATTTTCATTGTCTGCACGTAAGAT
>NW_024663843.1:0-621 GCF_008729295.1 Plectropomus leopardus | reverse complement strand
ATGTTACAAAACTCATAGTACAGCATGTTGAGTCCATTTATAGTATAGTCTGGTGAACAAACCGTCCAAAAAGTCAATATTTTGAGCTTTTTAAGACAAAATAGTTTTGGGCGAAAAAGAAAGCAAGGCTATAGCTCAGGCAAAAATGGTCAAAAAGGTGATGTCTCCAAATGTTACAAAACTCCTAGTACAGTATGTTGAGTCCATTTATAGTATAGCCTGGTGAAAAAAATGTCCAAAAAGTCAATATTTTGAGCGTTGTAAGACAAAATAGTTTTGGGCGAAAAAAAAAAGCAAGGCTATAGCTCAGGAAAAAATGGTCAAAAAAGTGACGTCGCCAAACGTTACAAAACTCATAGTACAGCATGTTGATGCAGTTTATAGTATAGTCTGGTGAAAAAATGGTCCAAAAAGTCAATATTTTGAGGTTTTTAAGACAAAATAGTTTTGGGCGAAAAAAAAAGCAAGGCTATAGCTCAGGCAAAAATGGTCAAAAAAGTGACGTCTTCAAATGTTACAAAACTCATAATACAGTATGTTTAGTCCATTTATAGTATAGCCTGGTGAAAAAAATGTCCAAAAAGTCAATATTTTGAGCTTTTTAAGACAAAATAGTTTTGG
>NW_024663842.1:0-2190 GCF_008729295.1 Plectropomus leopardus | reverse complement strand
TTATACATTTCAATCACTTTTTCCAGGTCATTTCCTTGTTTTTCGTTTTGATCATTATATTATATATATATTATTGCACTAATAACAGCTATTTTCTTACTCTTTTTGCTAATTTCTTAATAATTTCTGGGTAATATCTTCTTTTGTTGCTCTTCGCTCTTTGCTGTTTTTGAGAGAAATTAAGCCAATTTGCTCAAGTTTCAAAGGGTTAAAAAAACAACAACTTCCAAACAGTCAAAGGCATCTAGAAGCCATAAAAAAAAAGAAATATTCAAAGCCCTGATATTTTGCAACAAGTTTCATTCTGACAACATTTTACATCAGATGCCTCCGATTGTTTCTGTTTCCTCGAAATGTTGCACTCCTGACTCAGATGTTGTCTGGGAAACTTGACAGAAGTTTCACAGCAGTTCCAGTCAACCTTTGGGACACTGAGTTACGTGATAGCACCGCTGGCTCGGCCGACACATTATGCAGATAGTGAACGGAGCCACTTCAGACGACTTTGAATTACTGGTTGATAAAGGTTACATAAGACACATCAACAAACACAGAATGTACTCGTTGAAGTTGTTGATAGAGCGAGTCCTGAATGGGCAAACACAGCAAAGGCACAAACATGCACAGACACGCACACGCTCACCGAAAGTGAAATAATCAGGCAAATCAGGAAATCGCACGGACGCTCACGTACGGGGGATGAATCAAAACACATGCAACAGCTGTTTGTGTTAGAGAAAGCACACACAGTCACACACACGTACGTATAGTTACAGTCCAGGTCATGGAGCGTGTCATGACACACTCACATGTCTGACAGGTTGGCAGCAAGTCAAGAGGGAAATCCAGGGCACTGTGGGGCATACTGCTTTTATCAAGCCCCTGATAAAAAAGATTCACCTCAGATGAACCGCCTGTTGCCTCATCCTCTGACATCAATCCATCTGTTTTTTTAAATGTGTTTACTTCAATCTGTCTGATGTGCATATAAATGTGTGGATGAATTTGAATGAGTGACAACAGTGTCATCACACATTAAAATGTTGAAGTGTTCTGCTGTGCTTTTCACGGGGCTGTGTGACCGCGTGTTATCTTTTGTTACATTACTCTGATACATTTCCCCTGAGCAATTTAGTTACTACAAAATAGGGAAGGAAGGGAGGAAGTAAAAAAAAAAAAAGGCTTTTTGTTTTTTTTCCAAGTGCAATATGCGCTCCATTTTTAAGTTGGTGTGTGTTATGAAGGTTTACACTTCATAATTCTGACCACTACCAGCATTTACTTGCACATTAAACTTTCTACTTAAGTACATTTAATATCAGAAAATTACTTTTGATACTGAAATACACTAAATATCAGATATTTAAAGACTATAACTCAAGTAATCAAGTCATTTTCTGCTAACATTTCTGTACCTTCGCTCAGGTACGGCTTTCAGCAACCTCATTCACCACCGTTTTCTCTACACTGGTCCTGTTGCCGCTCGCATCAAAGGTATACAATGTAGTTTTTCCTAAGTAAAAGTAATTTTTCTCAGTCATCACTTATGACCCACTAGAAGTACGTGGCAGTGTTTTTATCTGTGTGGACTCTGGGCTCTGCCTGTAATTTTTAATGGATTTTATGCCTCCGAGCTGGGAAGAACCAAGGCCAGAGGCTTTGTGTTTTCATGTTTTTCATCTATTCAACAGTCCGTCCCGTTCTCATGAACATGATATCTCAAGAACGCCTTGAGGGAATTACTTCAAATGTAGTTAAAATATCCACTTGGACTCAAGGATAAACTGATTAGATTTCGGTGGTCAAAGGTCAAAGTCAGGCTTACCTTGCATTCCTCTCATTCTTGTGAAAGCGATATCTCAAGAACACCTTAAAGGAATTTATTCAAACTTGACAAAAAAAACATTCACCTGGACTCAAGGCTGAGCTGATCAGAATTCGGTGTTTAAAGGTCAAGGTCACTGTGACCTTGAATTTGTCTCATTCTTCTAAATACAATTTCTCAAGAATAATTTGAGAGAATTCCTTTAAATTTGCCACAAATGTCCACTTGGACTCCAGAATTAACTGGTTAGAATCTGGTGGTCGAAAGGGCAAAGGTCAAGGTCACATTAACCTCATAAAACATGTTTTTGGCCATAACTTAACCGTGCGTACCCACCAAACGCGATAAAAATTATTTCATCGCGC
>NW_024663841.1:0-586 GCF_008729295.1 Plectropomus leopardus | reverse complement strand
CGACAGAGAGCTCTGGAACGCCTCTGCTGCTCTGAGAAACTCTCTGCGGTGTACCAGGGGCAATAAACTCCCTTCGGTATACCAGGGGTACGACAGTCTATGCGGTGTGCCAGGGGCGGGAAACTTTCTGCGGTGGAAGTCATTCTTTGAGTTGTACCAGGGGCACAAAACTCTACGGTGTACAAAAACTCTGCAGTGTACCAGAGGCATGAAACTCTCTGCGGTGTACCACGGATACGAGACCGTGTCTCAGGGACAGAGACAAACAAAGTCAGTATAATGGCCAAAAACAGCACAATATTGCACGTTGACAGGGTTGTTAACTCCGCAGATGCACTGCTCCATAATGACATACCCATAGACTGTTAGCTGAACACCATGCAATCTGCATTTCTCAGCTCCGGGTCTTTAGGGCTCGTACCTGCACAATGTCAGGAAGGCTGTCTAGGTTAAGCTGTGGCACCAGCACCACCGCTGCCTCTCTGTGGTCACACGGACTGACTGGCATATGTGACCTGTCTTCGGAGGGCCCCCGCCGGCCGGCCTAGCGCCGGAGTTTGGGCGGGTGGTTCCTTCGGCCAGCAGG
>NW_024663840.1:0-315 GCF_008729295.1 Plectropomus leopardus | reverse complement strand
ATAGTATAGTCTGGTGAAAAAATGGTCCAAAAAGTCAATATTTTGAGCGTTGTAAGACAAAATAGTTTTGGGCAAAAAAAAAAAGCAAGGCTATAGCTCAGGGAAAAATGGTCAAAAAAGTGACGTCTCCAAATGTTACAAAACTCACAATACAGCATGTTGAGGCAGTTTATAACATAGTCTGCTGAAAAAAACGTCCAAAAAGTCAATATTTTGAGCTTTTTAAGACAAAGTACAGTTTAGCGTAAATAAAAGAGCAAGACTATAGCTCAGGGAAAAATTGTCAAAAAAGTGACGTCTCCAAATGTTACAAAA
>NW_024663839.1:0-322 GCF_008729295.1 Plectropomus leopardus | reverse complement strand
TTGAGAAAGAGCAGCCTGTTTTCTTTCCAAGGTTGTCAAAAACGGCAACTTTGTCACACCCCTGGCTAGTGATATGAACGCCAAAGGCAGCCTTTTGGCATCTGTTTGAAGCTGCTGGGAGCGGTGGTGGATGGCTCAAACAAACAGACTTATATGTAACTTTTTTAAAGTTACATATAATTTGAGGTAGTTGTATTGTGTTGTATATAAAACTGGGATAGTTGTCCATATCGTAACAAATGTATCTAAAATTTGGAAATTCGTTCATGTAGAATGTGAATGTATATATGGGAGTAGGAATGATTAAGTGTGTATTCCTCCT
>NW_024663838.1:0-236 GCF_008729295.1 Plectropomus leopardus | reverse complement strand
TGGATTTGAATCTCCTCCCAGAGGGCAGTAGATGAAACAGGTGGTGTGCTGGGTTTGATTGGTCCTGGAGGATGTTGTGCACTAGGCGCAGGCAACGGGAGGTGCAGACAATGGCAATCTCTGGGAGGCTGGTCCCAAAGATTTTCTCTGCTGATCTCACCACTGTCTGAAGAGTCCTCTGTTCTGTCTGTGCACTTTCTACTGCACAGTGACAAAAGTTCACCATAGGCCTCTGG
>NW_024663837.1:0-241 GCF_008729295.1 Plectropomus leopardus | reverse complement strand
CCTAGATTTATACAGGATTCCTGCTGACTTAGAGATTTTCCCTCTAATATAATCAAAATGTTGTTTCTATAATAATTTATGATCAATCACAACCTCAAGGAATTTTGTTTCATAAACTCTTTCAATATTAATATCACAGATTTTAATTCAATATCACCAGTAATTTCTTTTTGATTTCCAAAAACCACAAATTAAGTTTTATTTATATTCAGAGACAATTTGTTTACATCAAACCAAGTTT
>NW_024663836.1:0-311 GCF_008729295.1 Plectropomus leopardus | reverse complement strand
TGTTCACCAAATCAGACATTGTGCAGTAATTTCATGGCTCGTTTTGTAGTACATAAAGCGGTTGTTGTGTACTTTTGTACGTGTTTCCTCACATCTGCACAGTAATTTAAGACAAACATAAACCAGTGAACAGCTGAGGGATCAGTGATTTTTGATCCAGGACTGAAATATTTCTTTACAGTTTATCCTGCACGTGTTTTATTGGAGGTTCACACTTATAAATGTACTTTAAAATACTCTAGATATTTAATAGCAGCAGTCTGAACCCTGACTTGTTGATTTTTGACAATAATGATGATGATAATAATTAT
>NW_024663835.1:0-241 GCF_008729295.1 Plectropomus leopardus | reverse complement strand
GAAGTCTGAGATTCGGTGTCTTGGGAACCGTCAGCCAGAGTGCTGCGGCTGGGAATGGGGGCCCTTTCTCCCAGCCTCCCGCTTCATACTTACCTGGCAGGGGCGATACCGTGATCAAGAAGGTGGTTCACCCTGGGCGAGGCTCAGCCATTGCACTCCGGCTCTGTTGACCCCAGCGAATTCCCCAAATGTGGGAATCTCGACTGCATAATTTCTGCTAGTGGGGGACTGCGTCCGCGCT
>NW_024663834.1:0-810 GCF_008729295.1 Plectropomus leopardus | reverse complement strand
AAAAAA
This sequence comes from Plectropomus leopardus, assembly GCF_008729295.1. Lineage (NCBI taxonomy): Eukaryota > Metazoa > Chordata > Actinopteri > Perciformes > Serranidae > Plectropomus > Plectropomus leopardus. The sequence goes on along the minus strand of NW_024663834.1, from coordinate 804 downwards.
AAAAAAAAACAGACTGTGTGAATCTTTTTTTTTTTTAAGTAGTAGTAAGGACCATTTTAATTGTTGTTACAATAAAACCTGTTACACTTTGGAATCACGTCTCTAGCCATTCTTTGTGTAATCGCACCTGTGTGACCTTTTACCGGGTGTTAACTGCATCGAACCCACTAAAACTAGTTCCTGGGGTGAAATACCCCAGGTGGCGTTGTCTACAACTTTCTAGAAACTTACCGCCCTGCCACATATACATATATAATAAAGTAAAGTGTTTCCAAGATGGCGCTGTGAGAGTGGCAGCCTGTTGCAGCAGCTCTTTGAATGTGTTTTTTTTATTGTTTTCTATCAAGTTTTTATAGTGTTTTATTGTATACTGTTCTGCGCATCTGGGCACTCCACAATGCCAAGATGTTTTTTTTTAAATTCGGACATTTGCTACTACTTTTCACACTCGGGTTACTCCTGACGACTGGAAGCGACGCCTGTAACATCGCCGGCATTGTTTACTCACGCGACCAGCTGTTGGCCCTGAGGGCACCGGCCCCCTTGGCTGGAGAGAGACCCACAGTACCAGAGGAGCTGAGGCGGCGACGGCGAGGCTGCAGAGCGGGGGTTTAACGAAAGATGAAGAAGAGGAAGTTTAAACCCTGCATCCCTGCAGTCATCACTGGGAACATACGGTCCTTGGCTAACAAAACGGACAAACTGGAAGGGCTCGCCAGGACGCAGAGGGAGTACAGAGAGTGCAGCATCATGTGTTTCACCGAGACCTGGCTGCACGACCAGATCCCGGACTCCAACGTGACC
>NW_024663833.1:0-268 GCF_008729295.1 Plectropomus leopardus | reverse complement strand
TACGAGAGAGTGAAGGAGAAACGAGCGAAGAAAAGGGCCCAACGGGCTTGACGGGAATTGAGTCTCTTGGCCGTCCGGATATACTCTAGGTTCTTGTGGTCAGTCCATACGAGGAAAGGGACTCTGGAACCCTCTAGCCAGTGTCGCCACTCCTCCAACGCCAACTTAACCGCCAGAAGCTCGCGGTTGCCAATGTCATAGTTGCGTTCAGCTGGCGACAATCGTCGGGAGAAGAAGGCGCAGGGATGCAGCTTGCCATCTTCGGCCG
>NW_024663832.1:0-260 GCF_008729295.1 Plectropomus leopardus | reverse complement strand
ACTGACAGTGGACACAGTTTATCACTGTATCTATAAATGCAAATTAAGACTTAACTATGCAAAGTGAAAGCCAGATATCAGCAAAATCCAGAAACACTGCCAACTTCCCCGGACCTGGGCTCATCTGTCACGTCACAGTGAATATTAAGACAAGTTATAATTGTGTTCACATTATAGCCTTTATTTTAGAAAGCTACAATGGCAACATTTCTGGTGCCAATTTACTAAACAATGAGAAGCTTTACTGAATAGATACATTT
>NW_024663831.1:0-1108 GCF_008729295.1 Plectropomus leopardus | reverse complement strand
CCTATAGACAATGTGAAGACTCAAGCAGGAATTACTCTTCTGCATGGAATTGATGCCACACCTATGGCCTAGGCTCTACATAGTTGCGTACCCTACATAGCCTGACATGCACTTCACCAGAAATGTGACTAGAAGTTGCGGCAACACAGACCTCCTGTTTCTTTTTGTAAACTGAAAACCATTGCCCCAAAGCTGTCATTTACTTTTATTTCACAGATAGAAACACTTAATTGCGAGGACAATAAAGCCCCCTCAAAAGAGAATTTTAGGTAGGTATCTGATTTAGCCTGGCTTAAGTCAAAGAGAGTTCACTAGCCATTATGCTACTTTCTGCAATGTAAAATGTCATAAGCTTATGCTACTAATATTAACATGTTGCATTTGTGGGGACAACAAGTTTATTATAACACAATTGTTTTGTTGGTGAGCCGTGTGAGTTGTTATGAAGGTACACTTTGTAACATTCCCTTTGTTAAATGTTGCTGTTTCTTGCTTTATGTGAGTACAGGAAAACTCTGCTGGTCACAAGTCTAACGAATGCAATTTAAATTGTCATAGGCCTGTGCTAACTACATTAGCATGTTGTATTTATGGGGAAAAGGTGTGATGAAGTAAAAAGATGAAGTAGAAAGAAAAGTTTTGTCTGTGAACCTTGCAAGTTATAATTGAGACAATTTCAGTACCTGTGTTTGATATTGTAGTATGGCATTGTAGTTGCTTTTTTGCAAGCAAGCAAAGATTATTTATAACACCTTTGACAGACACCAGTCAGAAACTGCTTCACAAACCAAATAAAATAGAAAAAATCAAAATAAAACCCATATCATGTAAAAATTTGTTTTAGGTGTGTTTTAAAACAAACACTTAACGGAGACCCCAACAGCCAACTAGCATTTTGGAGGTGTAACAGCAAAGTGATATAGACACCAACACACAGGTAGAAATGCTTACAACAGCCGGGGCCACTTGAGTAAGCTACGATGGCTCTTTGCCATATCTTATGCATACATATGAATCTGCCTTTAGTTTCTCTATTGTTTTGGTCAGAAACAGCCTCGATCTCCATGGTTAAAGGCCATGGCTCTTCTCAGCCTCAGTGTAAATGGAC
>NW_024663830.1:0-517 GCF_008729295.1 Plectropomus leopardus | reverse complement strand
GCAGGTTAATAAAAAAGCAAAACAGTCATGACTAGAAGGCAATTTAACATGATCTCTTTTATTTTCAGGTTGAAAATAAAAGAGATCATCATCTTCACTGAGTTCATTGGATCTTTGCAGGAAATCATTTCCAAGCAATCGAAGAAGGAGATCATCCAGCTGAGGTTTGTTATTATACCCATGTAAATGGTGAAGAACTGGTAGTCCTCTCTCTGTCTGCTGTAATATGATGTGTTTTTAAATATTTGTTTGTTTGTTTCTTTTATCATAGGCATAACATGTTGATTGACAAACACCAGTTGTCAACAACAGACTGTGTGGCTGTTCTGGAGAAGGCCAAGAAGGACTTCTTGGCAGTTATGGATAAACTGTCGAGTTGTCCTGACACCCTGGGCGCTGACGAAAGGCTCTTTGTGGTGTACTACCTCTCAGCTGTTGTGATCTTGCGACACCTCCAACGACCGGGCGTGGTGGAGCACATGACCGTGAGTGTTTCCGTATTATTTTGGTCTGCATT
>NW_024663829.1:0-252 GCF_008729295.1 Plectropomus leopardus | reverse complement strand
TTTTCCCGGATTGTTCAATTTCCCCTAACCCTAAACCCTAACCCTAATTAGGAGCAAATCTAATTTTTGCGAAATTTTCAAGTGTCGTAGAACGACGGGACCAAGACATAAAAAATCGTCTTGACCCCCAGACCTGCGAAAGACCCCTCCTTCCATAATTCCACATTTTGAAAACATTGAATAAAAAAATCCCCGAGCATCGTAGAGCCTTCAAACTTGCACCACTGAATTCGTGATTTTTGCCTCCATCTT
>NW_024663828.1:0-667 GCF_008729295.1 Plectropomus leopardus | reverse complement strand
TCCAAAATGATCCCCTCAAAAGACCAACTTTGCAGCCAAAAAGCCTGGTACAAAAACAGCTTTGGTCTCCATAGCAGAGATGTCCCAAAAAATTTGCATTTCTAATGTAAAAAAAAAGTACAAGAAAAAACAAAGATATCTTTTCTGTTTTTAAAGCAACCCCACTCCAAAGAAAAACAAAGAAAAAAAGTTTTTAAAAAATGAAATTATAATTGAATAATAGCAATTCTGTAAAAACATTGTAAAATATATAATTATGATAATCATAGATATATTTTTGGGATTTTTCCCCTAGCTTTTTGAAAAATAAGATAATGAAATAATTGTCAAAATCTACAAATTTCTTGCAATATGTGTAACATATTTTGTGTTTTATCCTCATTTTTTTCAAAGGACAGCAAACCAATTTTCCCATGGTTCAAAGGTTTATCCCTTGAAAACTGTAAGAAAGTTGTAGATTTAGAAAATCACAAATAGTAAGTTAGGGGAAAATGTCCAAAAAAAAAAAAAATTGGAATTATATTGTTGTGTTTAAAATTAATAAATTCAAAATTAAAACGTTTTAAATGATAAAAAAATCCCAAATATTTATTTATTTATTTTTACTTCCCCATTTCTTCTTTTTTCTCTTTGTTTTAGGTTTTTTTTTCTTAAAAAAAACCTTTTA
>NW_024663827.1:0-753 GCF_008729295.1 Plectropomus leopardus | reverse complement strand
TCTCTGTTCTTCTCTGGCAGCCACTCATCATCACTGTTGTCACTACACTCATCATCACTGTCCTCATCATCACTGGAGCTGGACGGAATTTCCTGGATTATTCTGTAGGCTGCCTTATTCTTTGCTGCATTTGAAGTCTACGAAATATGATAAAATAATTATTATAGTAACAAACTATAGCTAATCTGCACAAAAAAATTATATTTTAAATGAATAGCTTATAAATATAACAATTATACATTGACTTATAACCAAAACAGTCACAAGAAACAGTGAAGCAATTATATGACTTGTGTTAAAAAATATACTGGGTGATGCATGATGTCCACTTCATTGGACACATGGTTAATCGGAATTTTCTACATATTGGACATAAAAATTTCATATTCCAAACAGATAATATCCTTCCTTAGATGTTACTGTATATCATCATATTTTTTTTACCAGTGGGGCTCTTCCAGCATAGAAGGATTGACAGGATATGCTAGCAGTGGTCGGCAGGGGTGGCTGTTTGTCGGCCATCTTGGATTCAGAGGAAATTTACTTGCAGTTACACCGACTGACCACTGAATTGACCTCAATGGAGTTTGGCAACAGAGAGCACTCTAGAGGCTGATATGCATTTCCACCATAGAAACTAATGCCTTAAAGGGAAAATGACGTTTTAGTAGCTGTCCACTGCAGTGACCGCTATGCACCAGAGGGTTGTCAAAGTCTTTGGCTGAATAGGTGGGAGAGAATGAAAGGCCCCTG
>NW_024663826.1:0-720 GCF_008729295.1 Plectropomus leopardus | reverse complement strand
TATTACAATAACAGCAGGTGTGAAATTAGTAATTGCTCTCTATGATGATGTTGATAGAGATGATAACAGTCTCATGCATATGTGAAAGGGAGGTGTCCAAAGGCAAGATCACAGCATCGGCGCAACCAGGACCAGACCTCGATCACGGTGAGCGGGGGGCACAGAATCAGTACAGCCACAGCACGAGCACAACCAAAGGCAGGATAACAGCATCAGCACAGCTATCACCACGGTCAGGCACAGTCAAGGTTACGGCCAGGATCCAGGGAAACTAGGAAACACCATCATCACCATCATCACCATCACCACCTTCATCATCACATCACAATCACCATCACCATCACCATCACATCACCATCATCACCTTCATCACATCACCATCATCACCATCACCACCATCATCATCATCATTATCACCATCATCATCATCATCATCACACCACCATCATCATCACTGCCATCATCACCATCACCATCATTATCACCATCACCACCATCATCATCATCATTATCACCATCATCATCATCATCATCACACCACCATCATCATCACTGCCATCATCACCATCACCATCATTATCACCATCACCACCATCATCATCATCATCATCATTACCATCATCATCATCATCATCATCACCATCATCATCATCATCACATCACCATCATCATGACCGCCATCATCACCATCACCATCATTATCACCATCACCACCATCAT
>NW_024663825.1:0-235 GCF_008729295.1 Plectropomus leopardus | reverse complement strand
CTGATAAGTTGGGTTCTAATTATTTATTTCTAGGGCTGGGGTGATGCGTCGACGTAATCGACGTAATAGACGTAATTGATGACGTAAATACGTCGATTCACATAACGTGTCGATGCCGTGCACTGTTTCACATAATGCCTCAACTGGCCTGAGGTGAATTTTTGTCTGACACCGCATTTCTCTTTATTCCTTTCCTATTCTCAGATTTTGCCCTTGTAATTTGAGTTCTTGTAAT
>NW_024663824.1:0-305 GCF_008729295.1 Plectropomus leopardus | reverse complement strand
TCGGACCGCTTAGCCTCGGTGAGACGGCGGGCATCTTCGGGGTCGACTTCGAAGATGCAATGAGACAGCTGCCTCATGAAGGTAGGGTACAGCTCGTGGCACTCTGGGGTCACACCTGATGCGAAGCGTCGCATCAGGTGCCAGATGTCGAGGCGCACCACGAGCTGTCCCCACTCCTGTGATAGAAGAACGTAGTGCAGTTTAATTTTCATAAACTGTTTGATTCTTTCAATAAGGTTTTTGAATGTTGTGAACACTGTGTGATTAGTGTCGTTTAAATCCTGTCGTTATTATCAATATCAACG
>NW_024663823.1:0-772 GCF_008729295.1 Plectropomus leopardus | reverse complement strand
TTTTTAAAACCGATACCGATAACCGATAACTTTCAGCTCCTAAAGGCTGATACCGATAACCGATAACACACACATATACCTAAGATCATGAAATCAATACTATGAACAAAACCAAAAACAGGGAGGGCCTCATTCATTGCCTTTTCCATATTACGAGCATTATGTCGTAAGACAACATGCACCATCTCCTTCTTAATATTCCACCGCTGTAGCATAGCTTCAAAAGTCTGTTGAATCATTATACCTGCGTGTGATCCGGGCAGCTCCTGGGAGTGCAACACCGCTCTGTACGTTTTAAAGTCTGTATTTATCCACTGCGCGCTCAGACTCATGCTTACAGGGCTGACATCACAAGTCCATATATCCATGGTAAAGCTCACATCTTTCACGTTGTTATCAATCAAAGTGTGAATACATTTGGCAATCGCATCATACTTAGCTGGAAGGCACACATCAGAAAAGTTGCGGCGGCTCTGCAATGTAAACCGTGGCTCCAAGTGATTAATCAGACGGGAAAAGCCTCTGTCCTCGACCAGGGTGAAGGGCTGGTCATCAAGCGCCGTCATGTCCATGATTAAATCTTCAATAGCCTTAGCCCGTGGGTCATCTTTGGAAAACCTCTTGGATTTTTCGAAAGCCTCGCCGATGTGTCTAAGTTTAAGTTGCTAACGTTAGCGTCGTTTTAGCGCCGTTAGCGTCGTTAGCGATAGTTATCGGCCCGATAGTTATCGGCCCGATAGTTATCGTGCACCCCTAATAAATACTCCGGCAT
>NW_024663822.1:0-231 GCF_008729295.1 Plectropomus leopardus | reverse complement strand
TCCGGGACTCCACCCTCAGGGGAAGATCTTTGGTGGAGAGCCACACTCTCTGTCCCACCTGATATGGAGGGGCCCGGGAGCGGCGACGGTTGGCTGAGGAAATGTAACGGGCAGCGGTCTTCAGGAGTGCTGACCGGGCTTGAGACCAGGTTCGGCGGCAGCGGCGGATGAAGTTCTCCACTGACGGGTAAGCAGTCTCTATTTCTTGGGCCGGAAACAGGGGAGGCTGGA
>NW_024663821.1:0-464 GCF_008729295.1 Plectropomus leopardus | reverse complement strand
GGGCTTAAAGAAAACTGAGCCTTCCCTGTCCTCGTGCCAGAGGTCTTAATGAACGTAGGCTGCGTATCAGAAATGCGTGCAAAAACCCCATTAAAGTCACAATCTTCAATCGCAAACTCTTAATACAACAAAGTTCACTGAGGCTGCAGCTTGTACAATATTCTATATCAATTTATCATTTTGTCTATTTAAAATAAAAAGCAAAATTCAATCAATTATCAGAATAGTTGATTCATTTTCTGTCGATCGACTGTTTCAGCATTATATAAAGACACTATTGCTTCATAATGGTACATTTTTGGGTTATAATTTTAGCTTTTGGATTTTATTTTTAAAATGTGCTGTATGCACCTGGGGAAAGATATCTGATTGTTGAGTCTCATTCCCTGGTCTTTTAATACAGACTCTTAGTGGTTTTTGGTTTTGTCCAACAATCAACCCAAAGCGCTGATATTTTGGATGAC
>NW_024663820.1:0-3273 GCF_008729295.1 Plectropomus leopardus | reverse complement strand
AATAAAGGCTGATGTTTCGGTTTGGATCTGCAGAAGATTTTTTGACGATAAGAAAAATATTTCCAGCTGCCGCCGCAGAAAGACGCTGTACTCCACTATGTTAAATTTTGGTTAAAATAAAAACTTGCTCGAGGATATTTTTAATGTCTAATGGTGTTAGAATTTTAAGTTTTGTTGAAGTTAACATTAAGACATTTTGCATACGATGTTTTTTTTCGGTTAAATGTTGTTATTTTACGTTAAGACGATGTTTGCGTGAGACATTTGTAAGATGTTGAATTTTGGTTATTTAACAACATGAATTAAAACCAACAAAATCATCTGTCGTCAGTTTTTTACGTCAGCGTGACTTAACTGTGGTCACATGATGTCACAACCCAAATTCAACCAAATATCAACATCACGTGACGTTGGTGACCGGCTGGGTTTCATATAAACATTCATCGTTGTTTTCTGAATTCAGTTTCGTGAAGTTAAATCGTTGTGTTTATTAATTATTCAGTGTCGATTATGAAACTCTCTCAGGCTGCAAAATGACACCTTCAAAAACGGACAATCATCTTTTTTAAAACGGGCCGACATTGTCCTCCGTGTTATTTTGGGTAATTTGAGGGATTTTGAATCCTGGGTGAACATCAGTTTTCTTTTACAAATATTCAAACTTGAGCAAAAAGGTTTAATTCTCTTCAAAAACACGAGGAGAGGCAATGAGCAATCAGCAAGAACTTAGAGAAAATAATAAAAAAAGAACAGAAAGAAAATAAAGTGAAAATTAATCTTAAAACAAGAGAGTGAAAATAATAAGAAAATATGTTTTCTGAAAAATAGGAAAAATGTCCACAAATAATTATTTGGATTACTTTTTTTTTTTCTTCCATTTTGTTGCTAATTTACTTGAAGATTTTGTTGCAGTTTTTAGGTCAATCTCTCATTAAGTTGCTCATTGTCTTTGTTCTGTGTTTTTGAGAGAAATCGAGCTGATTAGTTCAGGGTTTGAAAGGGTTAAAACCCTTCAAACCCTGAGCAAACTGGAATGATTTGTTTTTATTCAAAAACATGGTAAAAAACGAGAAGCTTGCCAAGAAACTGCAAGAAAATGTACTTTTTTTTTTTTTACTAATTTCTGGCAAATTTTCGGGTCATTTCTTCTTTCATTGCTCATTTCCTTCGTCCATGTTTTTGAAAGAAATCAAGCCAATTTGCTCAGCTTTCAAAGGGTTAAAGGACTTCAGCGGCGACCTCTGTGTGGCGGTTGGGCTTTAAAATGTGAAAATGTTTTGTTTTTTTTGGTTCGTTTCCTAAAAACCAAACGCACAAATGTCTTATTCTGATTCACACGTCTCAAAACACTTTTTTTTTCTTGCGCTCCTTCTAACACATTGAAGATCCAGATGGAGTCGTTGTCATTCAAACATTAAGACGAACTTTGGCGCAGCTTCGAGGAGGCTGATCAGAGTCAGCTGGTGCTTAACGCAGCCAGACTGGTTTCAACTGGGCACACACTGGGAGGTTTTATCAAACTTTGAACTTTGTGTTTTTGACTCATTCTGCAAATTTGACTGTTTTCTGAGGCTGAAATGTTCCACAGCTGCTCGCTCTTCACTGGACGAACTGATGGTCCGATAAAGTGACTGTTTATTTAACCTTATTTTTGTGCTGCTTTCAGAAGCTTTTCACGAGTGTTTAAACTGTGAACCCTGAGAAAATTAGTGTTATTTTTTTTTAAAAAAAAAAGAAAAAGTGGAATAAAGGCAACTTATAAGGTAAATTATTTTAAAAAAGTGAGGAAAATTTAAAAAAAAAATAGGGGAAAAAAATGTTAATAGAATTGTTAAATATTTTAAACACTTTTCCCAGGTCTTATTTTTTAAGTTTTTAAATTAATTTATTTGTCACTAATTTTCAGGTAATTTTCATGTACTTTTTTTGACTAATTTCTTGCTCATTTTTGGGTTATTTCTTCTTTCGTTGCTCGGCTCGGCTTTCAAAAGGCTAATTTAAAAACTCTAAACGGTCCGTGATGCTTAAATTTACTTAAATAAAAGATTTCAAACGTGCAAGAAAATTCACTTAACAAGACGATGTTCTGATAATTTGTGCGCTACATCAAGACAAAATAACGGGAAGACTGCAGTCGAAACGTGTCAGGGTAAAAAATAACGATAAACAAACACCTTGGTAAGCTGTTTGGTAGACTGTGGATGAGAAAAGAATTAACCCAATAAGTTTCCGTGGAGACTAAATGAACTTTTTCGGGATAAATTGGCTTTATCTCTTTCATAAACATCAGTGAGCAACTTCACAAAAAACGTCTCCATCATGGAGTTTGCAGGACTTTGTTTTGTTGATGAGGGAAGTCTACGTTTGATATATTTTGAGAAATCCAAACGAAATCTTATACATTGTGTCCTCATAATGATGAATGTTGGACAGACAGATGTCTCGCAGTCTGCAGAGGCGGCTCTTTGAGCTCCTCTTCACAAATATGTCAAAAAAACAATTTTACCCTCTTCTGAAAAAAAAAGAAAATAATAAATGAGGACGATACAGAATTTAGTCTGAGCTAGTTGATCATGTGCACAGTCACTTTATCACACTATCAATTAATCCTGGTCCCCGTCCGCAGCCTTGGTTACCACAAACGCTTTTTTTTTTTTTTTTTTGAGAAAATCAAATATTTTTGTCGTCTTGGAACCCAAAAAATTTACGAGAAAATGTCACATTCACCCTCAGAAATAGAAATCAGGTTGATATTTGCGGAGACGTGTCGTAGCTGCAGCTAAAACGGGGTGTTAATTAAACTGGTCTCTAATCCAGAGCAAGCTGGTGTAACTGGTTCCCAGTCCAGCCTTTTCCAGTTTAGTGCAATCTGAACCCAGTTCACCCAAAACCTGGTCAGGTCGAGTTTGTCAAATCTGATCCTGCAGCCACTTCAGTCTAATCTAGTTTAGCCCAGTCTGCCGTTGCATCGTCCAGTCTCGATTGTCTAACCAGTTTATTCTGGTTTGATCAAGCCCGGTCCAGTCCGGTCCAGTCCGGTCCAGTCCAGTCCAGTCTGGTCCGGTCCAGTCCAGTCTACGCAGCCACACAGTGGTTGGGTCTGCGGGACATGACGTATCCTCTCCTGCAGACGCATCGGAACGAGCCGTCCGTGTTCACACAGCGAGCGTTCACACACGGGTACTCCACGCTGACGCCGGCCTCACACTCGTTTAAATCTGCAAATACACACACACACACACACACACACACACAGTATGTTGATCAGAGCTG
>NW_024663819.1:0-206 GCF_008729295.1 Plectropomus leopardus | reverse complement strand
TTTGGTCAGACTCTGCTTGATCTTCACCACCGGAGCTGAAAGACAAACGCAGACAGATGCAGACAGACAAACGCAGACAGATGCAGACAGACAAACACAGACGGACAGATGCAGACAGACAAACACAGACAGATGCAGACAGACAAACGCAGACAGATGCAGACAGACAAACACAGACGGACAGATGCAGACAGACAAACACAGAC
>NW_024663818.1:0-316 GCF_008729295.1 Plectropomus leopardus | reverse complement strand
TGCTCCAAAGCGTCCCTCTGTGTCAGTGAGTCCCTCTGCTGAGATAGTGGAGGGCAGCTCAGTGACTCTGAACTGCAGCAGTGATGCTAACCCAGCAGCTAACTACACCTGGTACAAGGAGAACCAAACACTGGTTCAGGGACCAGACGGCATTTATCATGTCACCTCCATCAGGTCTGAGGACAGCGGGATCTACCACTGCAAGTCTGAGAATCCACATGGACAGATCAGCTCTACGTCTGTATTCATAGATGTTCAGTGTGAGTAGAAAAACTAACAAATCACTTCAAAGTCAGAGGACATTACGATTCATCTG
>NW_024663817.1:0-450 GCF_008729295.1 Plectropomus leopardus | reverse complement strand
CACACACACTACACAACACACACACACTACACAACACACACACACTGAACACTGCTGCACACACACTACACAACACACACACACCGAACACCACTGCACACACACAACACAACACACACACACCGAACACCACTGCACACACACAACACAACACACACACAGCTAACACTGCTGCACACACACAAGACAACACACACACAGCTAACACTGCTGCACACACACAATACAACACAACACGCACACACACCACTGCACACACACAACACAAGACACACACACCTCTCACTGCTGCACACACACAACACAACACACACACATTCAACCGCTGCATGCACACAACACAACGCAACACAACACACATACTCACTGCTGCACACACACTACACAACACAAACACACCTAACACTGCTGCACACACACTACACAACACAAACACACCTAACACTGCTG
>NW_024663816.1:0-200 GCF_008729295.1 Plectropomus leopardus | reverse complement strand
CTAACAACTGGGACAGAAAGTTTGGATTATTACAGAAGGAACTACAGGAGCAGTAGTTAGACCTGCCAGTAATCCCAGATCTTACATGGTTGAGACTGACAGGTTTTCTAAGAAGAAACAGGAGTCACCTTAGAGCTACAGATTTCTTTCCACGGTTTGGTCAAGTTGTAAGACCTCCTTATAGGCTAGATTGGTGAAAT
>NW_024663815.1:0-287 GCF_008729295.1 Plectropomus leopardus | reverse complement strand
TGTGGAGCGTGTGTTTTTTTGTTTAAAAAATTTTGGTGGTGATTTTTTTTTTTTTTTAGCCCCCAGTGTCCTCAAATCCTAGACACACTGCAGGTATTAAGTAATTGCACTTAAATCTTGCACGATATTTTATTTCATTGTGTTTTAAACCCACGTGTTATTTTATTTTTTTCAAATAAAATTGAAAATGTAATTTCTTTTATGTGCGGACCTTGAGCTAATGACTAAGGAAAAGTCTGGGCCCAGTAGCTGGACCAGTACAGAACCACTGGCCGACACCTCTTAAA
>NW_024663814.1:0-363 GCF_008729295.1 Plectropomus leopardus | reverse complement strand
ATCTTCTGGAACTTTGAATCCAAAAAGGTTACTTTTGATTTTTCAGTTACCCATATAGTGTCCCATTGATAGCATGTCACAACAGCGTGAAGCAGAATAACACAATTTCATTTTCTACCTACAGCCACCACGGTCAGTGTGCAGTGAGAGCTGTCCTCCAGGTACCCGAATGGCCAGAAAGAAGGGGGAACCTGAGTGCTGTTTTGACTGCATCCCTTGTTCTGATGGAAAGATCAGCAATGGGACTGGTTGGTGTTCAGTTTAAAACCTTGCAATTCAGAGATATCGTGTAAGCATAAGTTTTTAGCACTTTTTCTTTTCACAGACTCCATGGAGTGCACCAGTTGTCCAGAGGACTTTTGG
>NW_024663813.1:0-272 GCF_008729295.1 Plectropomus leopardus | reverse complement strand
AAAATAATGCACTCATGAACGTATGAATACCTTAACAATTCCAACAAGTAATTTCTCACATCATCTGAGAGTTAAGTGCACCCAGTGCAAAGACACTGTTGTCTCTGTCATGATAATACTATTCAATGCTGTCACCCAGCGGTAGGAAAAATCCTTTTAGCTACATAAAATGCACTTAATCCTATTAATTTCATAGCTTTGAATTCAGTCCTATTCTCTGAAAGCCGTTCTGCAAGAAAAACTAAAGCATAGCATTTAGTCATATAAACAGA
>NW_024663812.1:0-803 GCF_008729295.1 Plectropomus leopardus | reverse complement strand
CCCACCTACAGCTGCCAGTTCCCAGCTGTACTCACGTACAGGTAAGAGATTATAATCAATTTAAAAGACATGTTTAACAATCACACACACACACACACTATATATATATGTATACATTGAGATAGAGAGAGAGAGAGAGGTGTGTTTGTATTAAATGACCCGTTTGATGTATTTATGTGGTGACAAAGCTGTATATAACGTTTGTGTTTCTGCAGGCTGTCCTGTGACCAGAGGGTTGTTGGACAACTGAAGTCTCACACTCTGGGCAACAGTGCTAATCGGCTGTACAACACACTGCGGGAGCAACATTCAGATGCCTGGATGCGGAGAGCGATCCAGTATCTCGGCGTGTGCGAGCAGTTCCTGGCCTTGTCCTCTGTGAGGGGGCAATTTCCACCACCACCGGAGATGCCCCCTCTGCCATCACTCATCTGGCTGCTGACGGTGTACAGCTACGACATCCTGACGCGGCTGGATGAGTACAAGGCCAGGATCACTTCTACCTTTGGATCCATCTTAAAGATGGATTCCACCAAGAAGGCGAGTAAAGCTTCTCACACTTTTCTCACAGCTGCTTTTACACCACAGCTGTGTATTTATTTAAAATCTCCCTTCTTCTGTCCAGGCAACGAAGAAGCTCGCAGGTACCGCTTCGGACACGGCCGCCTGGGTCACCAACATCGGCAATGAGCACGGGCAGGTCCTCATGAGCGTCCTCACCTGCGCTGAGAGCTCTGAGGGCCTGTCCAGGATGGCGGCCGGATTGATGAGGCGGTACCGACTCGCCGGGGTACAGCCCCCCC
>NW_024663811.1:0-283 GCF_008729295.1 Plectropomus leopardus | reverse complement strand
ATAATAACCATGGTAAAATAATGCACTCATGAACGTATGAATACCTTTACAATTCCAACAAGTAATTTCTCACATCATCTGAGAGTTAAGTGCACCCAGTGCAAAGACATTGTTGTCTCTGTCATAATACTATTCAATGCTGTCACCCAGCGGTAGGAAAAATCCTTTTAGCTATATAAAATGCACTTAATCCTATTAATTTCATAGCTTTGAATTCAGTCCTATTCTCTGAAAGTCGTTCTGCAAGAAAAACTAAAGCATAGCATTTAGTCATATAAACAGA